>NW_011351698.1:0-2185 GCF_000735185.1 Notothenia coriiceps | reverse complement strand
ATTGGGATAATGTTTTCAGGAGGTTATTCTTTTTTGATAAAACGTTCCTGTGATGGCAAATATTAACACAGTCATGGTCAACGTCAGATTTGTTTGTAGAGTGCTTTAAAAAAACAAACTTGTTGCAGATATTGCATGTTTGCTGTGGCATGTGAGTTCCCAGCTAGACAATGTTGGTTCTAAAAACATTCTGAGAATGTTACCATTCATTGTTCTACGAATGTTTTCTGTGGGAAGTTTTAGTTTGGTTCCCAGAATGTTCTTCTGAAAGTTAGGATAACGTTCTACAAAAACATTCTTGAAATGTTTGGTGATAACCTTTTTCAGATGTTTTTAATAACCTTCTTAAGATGTTTTAGATAACATTGTTACAACATTATGCCCTACTGTTCTTAAAACGTTTTCAGCGGGACGTTTTATTTTGGTTTCCAGAATGTTCTTCTGAAAGGTAGGATAATGTTCTCTAAAAACATTCTTAAAATGTTTGGTGATAACTTTCTTAAGATGTATGAGCGCATTGAGACAATGAATAGGATGTATAAAAACGAATTTGCATGTCAATATTCACACACATGCACTTATAATCACACTAAGGTATGTAGGCCCACAGTATTCATGATATCATATGTGTGAAATATCAGAAAATAATCACACTTTCTTTCTGACTATAAAGGTTGTGTCTCGTATGTAGGTTCTAACTGTTAGATAAGTTATCTGGCCGTGTGGGGTTTGTGAGGGCTGCGTACAGGGGCGGACTGGGACCAAGAATCGGCCCGGGACTCTACGCCCGGGCCACTTCGGTACCGCAAGTAAATACCGCTAGTAAATTGTCAACGGGGAGTGCTAGTGACTTATCTGACCGGCCCATATTGTCCGTCCTCTGTCAGCCTGCATAATCAAAACATGAAGCGTTTTGATGTACATAAATTAACATTAATTTAGACGACCTTATTTTGCATGACATTCTGATTAATCTTTGAAATGGTTATATAAAGATTTATCAATGTTTGGACTTGTAAACTCCTGTCATAATTGAAAGACCTCAGCCCGTGGTTGCAGTCAAGAGGAACTCTGAAGTCTTGGAGAAAGGGAAGCGGACCTCGCATGGCAAAGCAAGAGGATTTTCTGCTTTAATGCAGTGAGGTATTCCCTCCTTATAAACATCCCATCTGCGAAAGATAGAACAGACTTGTGGAGGACAGCAATTTAAAATGATGATACAAGTGCAGTATAATACTTATTATAAAACGGACAAGTCAAATCAAGCAATCTGATTGGTTCTTAGCCGTGATATACTGAGCGTATGTACCACGGGTAGAATTGTAAGTTACTTTTCACAACAAGTCAGTATCCCTCCGCGTCTGAGAAAAACAGTATACCGTTGGGCTGAAAAGCAGTTTGCTTTTCATACTGGAACAAGAAAGCAGCGGAGAAGTAACGGGGCAGAAGCCCTCCTTTTTGACGCAGCGGTCCAGACATAGACATCAAACGGCAAAACATATTCAGTGTGCAGTTCCTTTGGCATTAGGGCAGGGATATGATACTTTTGAAGGTTTAACATAATGAATTGTGCTACTTTTAAAGCAAGCAACGATGTTTTCAAATCTGTAATCAAAGAGGTCCGCAAAAACGCTATCGACCAATCAGATTGCTTGATTTGATTTGTCAGTTTTTATAAATATATTTAAATTTCTTCCGTTACGAAACAAACTTACAAAGCATAAAATGGAAACATTTAAGATTTACTTCGACCTCCGGGGGGGTCTTACTATAGTATGGAGGAGTGGATTGAGCAGTGCCTATCTCCAGAAAAAGAAAAGCACCTAAACTACGACATGCAGAGCTACGTGAAGAGCAGGTAGACCAACTGGAAAAGTACCACCATTCAAAAGCTTTCTGATGCGGGTCTTGAAACAAAGCAGAGAAATTATGACCGTTAGTGGCCACAGGTGCGAAAGCTCTCTCCAGAGCCACGTGTTTTATTTAAATTGTGTTGACTTGTGGTATCTTAAAAAATAATCACAAAATAATTTCCTGTTTTTTCCGCTACATGATGACTTGATATCTCAGTGTTACGATTTCTTCTGGTAAATATCCACACACACACACACACACACACACACACACACACACACACACACACACACACACACACACACACACACACACACACACACACACACAC
>NW_011351697.1:1797553-1818356 GCF_000735185.1 Notothenia coriiceps | reverse complement strand
GCTGTGGTCCTGAGTCCTGGATCGCAAGCCCTGGATCTTGAGTCGTGGCTGTGCCTGTTGCTGTGGTCCTGGATCATAAGTCCTGGATGGATATCCTCATGGATTCATCTTCTTATTATACACACATTCATTTCCAAACATTTGGACTACCTATGTTGCAAATGTATTATCTTTTCAATTTACACACGGCATCTATTGCACGTCTGTTCGTCCTGGGAGAGGGATCCCTCCTCTGTTGCTCTCCCTGAGGTTTCTCCCATTTTTCCCCTTTAAACTGTGGGGTTTTCTCTGGTGTTTCCTTGTACGATGTGAGGGTCTAAAGACAGAGGGTGTCGTATTTTCATACTGATATTCTGTACAAACTGTGAAGTCCATTGAAACAAATGTAACATTTGTGATATTGGGCTACATGTATATAAATAAACATTGATTGATTGATATGTTACTGATAAGAAGCAATTAGTGCTTGAGATCGAGTCATTGTCTTCTCTTTGGACTCATATGTCCAGCTCTCCTGGATTTAAGTTTAATCCAAATACAGGATCCAAGTGAACAACCTGGAACAACCTGGAACAACCTGGAACAACGTGACACAGTGACACAGCAGTGGAAACCGATACAGATTAGGGTAAAGATCAGCATGTCCCTGGAATGCAGGCCAGGGATAAAGTTTCTCCCTGGGGCTGTTTTATTAATGGGGCATGTAGATAAGAGGTGGGATAAAGTAACAGGACCCGGGGTGTCCTTCAGAAACAAGATCCATAGGAGAGCTTTGAGAGAAAATAAGCAAAGAACAGGCTAGAAGTTTTTATACATTTTGCATAATATGGCATAATATGGTTACACATGCTGAACATTAACTCTTTAAGTGAACTTACGGCTACTGGTATCTTTTACTTGACGTTTTCAAGCACGAAATAGAAACCCCCAAGATGAGAATTTGATTGTTCTTAACTGAGTTAGTTTGATGATTATGTTTGAATTACATGCAACATATCTCTGCCTATTAGATGCTTTGCAGAACATAGTGGAGTATTTAACAGATTAAGATATTTCACATACACAAACATGTCTCCAAGTAATTGTTGCCCCAATCTCCTTGGTTGATCAAAACTTTATTGGTTGATTATACAGTTTATTAGTGATGTGTTTGGATCATGTTTTCACTGCACCCAGGTGGCCAACAAGGTTACCACAGCTTTAGGGGTTGTCAACAGTACTACTTATACAATTGTGTCACAAATCCATGCCATAACATTTTTAATGGGAAAACATTCTTTCCCATCAGTTTCGGTGCTGTTTTTCTTAAGGTTTTAAGTCATTGTGCTTCACTGTTCTTGTTAACTGAATGAAGGATTTCCCCCAAAGAAAGACCTGACAGTTTGAACTGATCATTTATTATTGAGAGCAACATACAGAAAAATATACGAAGGGCTGGGCTGCTCAGTAGAGGTATACTGCCTAAAACAAAAGCCTCAGATTGTGTCAAGGGGTGAACACTGAGGCATGAACTCAATTGCACGACTCAAAACTCAGACTCAGATAGCGTTTCAAAATAAAGACTTTACTGGAATTTTGCACAGTAATAAAATAAGGAAAACAAAACACTCTTTCGAGGAAAACTAGAATCGTGATCTATAGCATAGGTCCGTGAAAGGTCCGTGAAAGGTCCGTGAGGTAAGCCGATACGTGGTCTTCGAGAGACAACGAACTGACAATTAACAGGAGGGAGCTAACACAATATATACACAGGTAAAGGGGACACAGTTGGAAACAATCAGGGCGGGGAAAATAATCAAGGACGCAGGAGACAGAAAGGGGCGGGGAGCGTGGAGGCCTGAAATGAGAGGAAGAAATAATTAAGGGTATAGACATAAAGCACAAGACAAAGGGACATGACAACTCTAACATAAAGAATAAACTTTCACTATAAGTTTATTGGACATGACAGATTGCTTACAAAAAGGGAAAATAGGCTCTATTTTAAGCTTGTTGTGTATTTAAGTGATTGGGCTTTTTCATCACATATATATTTCAGAAGTACAATATAAGACAAGCACAAGTTTTATTTTTTGGGCCATATTTCATTATACATTTTTAGGGCCGTTTCAAAGTGGGCTGCGGGCCGCATTTGGCCCCCGGGCCGTAGTTTTGGACACACCCGATTTATTACAAAGTACAGTACTAGGTTGTCCTTAAGAAACCAGAAACGTATTACACAGCATGCTTCTTAAAGTAGAAAATACTTAATGCTTACGGCAGCAATTCCATGTAGTGGCCATAGGTTGAATTATTGTAATGTCAATCATATTTAAAAATATTAGCGATTACCACACAAACTATCCTAATCATAGCCTTGCGTTGGCGGGTGCGACAGGGACAGACACTGAAAGCAGCAACCCATTTCATGAGCGTATCGTGCTGTTTTTGTACCCTGATTCAACACCATGGACTGAATTCCCCTTTTCATTTTCACGTAAATACCCTAATCGAAGCTGACACTTTATACTTGGCTCCTAGTAATCCAGGGAACCAGAACCAGGAACTTTCCGCCATAATACAACCCATGTCCCTGTCGTGCGGTGCCAAAGCTGTAAATAAAAGGACTCAGACTGCAAGCGTGTGTTTTGTGGGTATTCAAGAACTGGCATATGTCAGCTGTGTGATTTCAGGTTTGTGTGTAATATGAAGCTCAGAGTAACATTGCTATAGTTTTATCATCCATGTTTCTGCACCCCTGCTTCAGAATCCTCTGCTTAAGAAATCCTCTATGCAGTGTTGGCTCGTTCGCAGCCAGCCGTGTCTAATCAAGGGAAGTTCAGGAAAAGCCTCTCAGCCAACGCTCCTCACGAGAAGTGTAAGGAAAAACATCCGCCAGGCTTATCCTCACGGTACAGAGAAACATGAATAAAAGTTACGATTTCTCTAAAAACACTGGAACAGAAAGTGTCAATGAGTTCTCCGGGTCAGAGTCATGGAAAATAAGCAAAGTATCGAATTAAACCACATTAAACGTCTCAGTTAATGTGGCAGCAAATGAATGACAGAGTGATACAACTTTAGTGATTAATAGAAAGTGATATGGTATTTAACTTTTGGAGAGTCATCTCATTTATTCAACCTTCTCAAATAAGAAATGTTATCCTGGGAATGTGCACCTACATGCAGAATATTTAGATTTTATTTTATTTTGTTATTATTGGCTAGAGATGTTCTGCTGTGCTTAAATTAGAAAAGATAGTTTGATGGTTTTTGATTCCTAGTCTTACCTATGATCACGACCGAAATAATGACTTTGATATTTAAAGTTTAGTTTACTTAAATTACAAGCTTTTGGAAAATTGGAAGTGAATGGGATAATTATATGGAATGTTATGTGGGAAAATTCAACAGCAGTTGTTCTTTCCAGGAACTTCCTTGGTTTCCAAACATAATCTAAAGACTCCTGATGGATCCATTTGGACTTCCTTTTATTTATTGAAAATATTTTTGTACAGATTGTAAATCCATTTTAGGCAATTTTGGGATTGTGGCCACTTTAAAAATCATATACCTGCCTATTTTCTTTTGACAGTAAAATATCGCCTCGTGGAACGTGTTGAAAGTGAGGTCTGCAGATTGTCCGGTGACTTTTTCCAAATGTTTCCAAAACTTTAAAATTCCATTATGTGTATAGTATTCTGGGGAGATGCCAGAAATACCAGTGGCTTAAAACCTGGCGAAGCGAATCTACTGTATATATCATTACAGCAGGAGTTAGGAGTGGAGAATATATTCTCCACTCCTAACTCCTGCTGTACTCCTGATGTGGTTTAGTGATTTAGATGCACTGCCCCTTTAAAGCCTGTCTTGCAATTGTTAGCAGACTGGCAGCAGGGAGCAATAAACGATAACGCACGGTGCATATTTGTGCAACGTGACTAGCACAGTCATCTTCTTGCCAGAGAGATATAAATCCTGTCATCAAATCATCTCTACAGCTGGGAGTGAGGAAGACACGTTTAAGAGTATCTGCAGATTTTCCTCTTCATGGACAGTGACATTGGGCCACTGTTTCCACGGCACAATGTCCCCGAACATCTGTGAAGCACCTGCTGTACCTTCAACCCTTTAATTGGTGATAACACAGGCACAAGAGGACACATAAATGGAAATAATACAGCGCTAAGTGGACAGAAGTGGAGCACCATATGAGTGTTTTTCCTCCTCGGATGGATTGGACGTTACCAACTTTGGCTCACGTCAAAAAATCTGAGGAATGTTAATGAAAAGCCTGCCTAGTGTAGGCGAATGGGGGAAATACGAAAAGTGATGGAAACTGAGAGACGTTAAAGTCAGGTCAAGTGCATTTTTGAGAGGTCACACACAAACCCTGTGCCATGATCACCTTCAAACAGCCTTAAACTGCAGTGCAGGCTCTAACCTGCTGCGCTGTTACATAAGCTCTGTGCATTTCAGCAATTATTTTTTTTTTCTTCTCCCCCCGCAAAAAAAATTGCATTAAAGCGTCAAAGTAAAAGCACCCTCTGGCCAGTTTTAAATCCCTAAAAATGCAAACTGTGATTGATGTGGTTGTTAGGAGGTGTTGCATAATGGTGTGTGCGTGAGTGACAGTGAGTGTATCCACAGAAGAGATATGTGACAAGACATATGAGATCAAGATGAGGTTATGAAGAAGCCAAATAGAGAATATCACGTGAACCGGTTTGAAGCGAACAAACACCATTTAAACTGTTATCCTAGAATTGTATCTTACACATGAATAGTCTTCATATGGATTTCAACATTTTATATTTTATGTAATGGCTGTCTGTGTAGTATTGGTCCGTGCTTCCTCAGGTCATTATTTAACTGAATCCAACCAGTTTTTATGTAGAAATTTGTTTATAATAAACAAAAACAAAAACAAAACTACGAGTCTTAAAGAGTACATAAGTAGGCCCTATGATGCTTATTTCAGGTTCATATTTGTATTTTGTGCTTCTACTAAAACACATTTCTTTTCATTTTTAAACCTCCAAAACCTCAGAAAACGTTGACATGTTTTTCCACGTATTTGAACGAAACGGATTGAACACACCTTTTTCTCAGAAACAGCTTCACCCTAAGCCCAAAGGTATTTCTGCCGACAGTGTATGTGTACTTGCATTTTTTACATTCATTTTGCTGCTTTAGTTTTTCCCTGGAAGAATTACTTTATTTAACTCCAGCACCACATTTGTTTCCTCCTAACCTGGCTCTAAGAACCGTTTCTATTCCCCTCACAAAGGATTCTGTGTTTCTCATTTTCCAAAAGGATATTTATCATAGTTTGTCAAGGCCAGATTAATTGCTCCATTACGGTGCGTTTAGCACCAGAATGGTTATTTTCACAGTACGAAAGCTCTGCCTTGCTCTGCACGAATATGAGTAATAGGAATCAATGTTTGAATAAGCTTTGGGTCGAATTCCTGGCCCGGGTTTGTAGGTGTGGATGGTGAAAAGGACTCAGGGTTTCCAAAAGAAGCTGCTTTTAGGCATGTTTATGTAAATGTTACACCTTTTAAAGAAGCCTCTCAAAGGCCAGTTAACTTACAAAAGAATATATAAGTACCTAGTTATATAAATTGCTTGCATCAAAAGATGAACGTTTTAGCAACAAGAAAGCTAGTCTTTATCGTTGTTGGCCAGTCCTCCACTTTGGCTCAGACTGTAAAATCTCAACATCTACTGCAGCGGTTCCCAACCTGTGGGCCGCGGCCCCCTAGTGGTCCGCGAAGGCACTGCAAGCGGGCCGCCAAATAATTTTAATAATTTAATTTTTTTTTGTACAGGCTAAAAACACAAACATGGACATAACAATAACATATAGGAGATTACATTCCCATCTCAAACAAAAACGCAAAACAGAACAAATAAAGATACAGTCAGGATCGCTTCAACATTTCACAAACAAAAATAGGTTGACAACCAAATACCACCAAACACACAACATAGCAAGCATATTTATTGTTCCCATTTCATGGCGTGTTCATTTTCCCAAATAAATTGTATTTTTAAGCTACTCTTCTAACACCTTAAATTAAGATTACTCCTTGATTGACTTTTAAAAACATGTATTGTAGCCAGAAGAATAGTTCTATTTATGAACTGTGTGCGCTCTTCATCTAAAAGCCCAAATAAAATATTAGAGGGTGTAAATGTAAATTCAATATGTACCGCCAAATAATTTGCAAAACATTATGATTTGTGTGGAAACATTTTCATTATTGCGATTTTTTTTAAATTTGAACCTCTTTTCCTTTCTCTTTCTCGATCCTCCTTAGCAAGGGTCATTACAGTCCTTTACAGCGGTCTGTACTACTGGATTTACAACGTGTCAAATGTTCTGAATTGACCAACCACAACTTAATTTAGCCTCCGTATTGTTTATGGTTGAATGTGGGCCGGAAAACATTTTTTAATTCTTAAGTGGGCCCTGAGTTGAAAAAGGTTGGGAACCGCTGATCTACAGGATGGATTTGCACTGTATTTTGTGCAGACATGCATGATTCCTATACGATAAATCCTAAAGACTTTGATGATCCCCTCACTTCTTTCCTCTCGCACCACCAACAGCTGCACCATGAGGTTCACATTTGTGGTTTCCAGTCAAATGTCTCAACAAATATTCTATGGACTGCTATACATTTTTAGCACAGACATTCACCTTCCGGATGAAGCACTAAGTTGATCTCCAGGCTTTTCTGTTCAATCCTTCAGTTTTCCATCGAATACCTGCACAGCTAATGACATTCCCTGGAAAACAAGAGACTGGCGCACGTAGATTGATGGACAGTCTTTTAGCAGATGAACTGTTAGAGGTCCCTGGTTCAGATCTGGACAAACCCCAGATTGTTACAGCCTGACTTAGAGGCGGCAAAAAAGACAGAAGACAGGACGAGTTTGAATGTCATAAAAAGCATGTTTATATACAACTAAACATGTATAAACCAGTCGTGCATGCATGTATGGGTGTGTACATTATACAACGAAGAGCAGCTGTATCTGAAGGAAGAGTCAGGCTCACAAGTGGGATGGTGTTGGGTTTTTTTCAAACCAGAAAGAAAAAGACCCCTAATAGAGTAGAGGGGGTCGTAACACCAACACTAGAGCGTTCTAATGAGAGTCTATTTACGGACAAAAGGAAAACACATAGTATGTTATTGGAAAATTGGTTGAACAAAATGTCCAATCTCTTGATTTATGGATCCAAGGATGATGTATTATCCAATGTCCTAGTGCCACAGCCCAGGATCACACAGATATATCTTAATTAGAAAAAGTACAAATAATGCATCCATCATATCAAGTCAGTTAGAGGTAACATGAGACAGTTTTTCATTTAATCCAAAAGGCTCAAAGGTGTAATGATTATATTATGCCTCTCTGCAATGTTATTAATCTCACCCCCTCAATAACTGTTTTTATTACTCAGTACTATAATAACGCTGAGGAGCCATGATTAGCACTCTTACCATGTCAAGCAATTTCATAATCCTAGACATAACATGAATTAGACTCCAAACTCTTCCCACACCCAAGAAAGGTCAGTGACACAGATAAAATCAAATCTGCAAGTTTTAAATTGACTTTGGACGTGAGCAATGCCAACATAACAAGACCATAAACTTATCTTGGCAAAGAAACAAAACCAAACAAAAGACAAGCTTCTAACCTGACCTCCTTACATAAAAACATGAGAAAATACCCGGCTCAAATTGCCTCAAACAAACCGCTTTTACTCATCTCCTCACTAAGGGTTAGGGTTAGGGTTAGGGTTAGGGTTGGTTGCACTAGTGGGCACAAACACATCATAAAAATCGACAATCAAAATAAATCTGCTTTTCTATAATCATCATTAAAACATTTCCAATTTAGCAAAAAAACACTGTGTTTTTATGATCAAATAGTTTACACAAGAGACGAGCATGACCATAAGACTAGACAAGCTACATCAGGCCATCTACTGGCACCTAAACCCAGGACACATCTTCTGAAATCTTCTGTGTCTTATAGAGCTATAAAGGAATGGAACTCATTGCCAAACTACCTTGTTGAAATAGAGTCCAGAGCCTCTTTCAAGAAGAGATTGAAGGGCCATCTACTAATGACCATGTACCCTTGTGAGCTGAGAACCCTAATTTAATTTGATCTCATGCTTTGTACTGGTGGGTGCACTCATCCTTGGCTGAGATTGATATTGAAAGTGGATGACATTGTTTGACTGTTTCTATACACCGATTGAATGTATATGTATAGATGTGTATGTATGGTCACATGTATGTGTGTATGTGTATTGAATGTATATATGTATGTTGATATGTATGCATATGTACATGTGTAGACATTTGCTATTTCAAACAACCCCTGTGTACTTTTTCTTTTTTAATTTACTTTGACTAATTTTGTTTGCTATTTCATTTGTCACTTTCGGGTCTCTAAAAATATATGATTTTAAAAACTGTACTTGTATTATAATGTGACCCCAAATAAATAAAGAATAAAAAAAGAAAATAAAGTGGATGACATTGTTGATGATGTTGGAGATTGTTGATGATATTTGTGATGTTGTTAATGTTGTTAATGATGTCAGGACTTATGTCTTGAATGTTGTTGTATTATTGTTGGATTGTTTTAAGTGTCGACCCCAGGAAGGGTAGTTTTTGTCAAGAGCAAAAGCTACTGGGGATCCTAAATAAACACAAACATCTAATTTATATGTTTGGATTTGAAGTTAAATCTTCCCATTTGAAATCCATCATTGCCACCACCACAAAAGAAAAATAACAGAGCCAGAAAACGTTTTTCGGTGCAGGTTTTTTTTAAGATATGTGCATATTTTTCAGCTTTTTTGTAGTATGTCCAAGATAAACCAGAGAAGAAGGACATTTCAGTATGGTGACAACATATATGTGTGCTGCTAGAGCACTTTATGAAGGATGTTATGGTGCACTTTTTTACCATTACATGGAAGTGTGCTGTATTTGACAAAGGCCCACACTGAAACAAACTGTAGGTTTATTCAACAGCCAAGACTCAGTGTTAGGTGGTTTACTATTGTCACAATGAATCTGTCCATACATTAATGCTTTGGTCCTTTTTTCCATTGGAAGTTGGTCGTTAATAAGCCTCAAATAGCTGGAAGCTGTTGCAACAAATGACATTCCTATTACCCTTAGCATGCAAATTGAAGCATTGCTTCATTGGACCAATCTGTCTAAATAAAGGTTTGAAATTGAAATGAAATGAATTGCACACATGCTAAATCTGCAGGGCATCACTTTTGGATTCCCTTATGTTCTGTAATCCATCTACAACTCACTTCTAGACATAACCTCATGAACGGTCTGGCTTCTCTGTCCAAAAAGCCCCTGTTTTAAAATGCATGGTTTCTGTAATGTGCCATGCTTAAGTTTAGCTGTTATATGTCACCATGCAGCAGTGGTCTGGCCAGACATTCTTTCGAAGTATTTCATCTCCCCAAACTCATTTCATTTTTCCACTCCTCCCTGCTTTTCTCGGGGCCTGCGACACTGTAAATAGTAATCCGGGAGGCTTCCGTCTGCCTGGAGATTGTGATTCCTGGAGCGTTTCGTCTCTATTTCCGAGCATTCCTGCTTTTGATGGCCGCATTGGCGTTTATGAGCTTGGAAAGTTCCTTCCTAAATAGGGGTGCAATTGGGAAAAGTCTTAAGGAGACTTCTACCGTCTACATCCAGAAGAGTCCGGTTTCACCGCATGAGGACAGTCAGAAAAAAAAAAGAATTTTATTTGCGCGTGGTTGATCCGTGTCATGGCTGAACAAACCTGACTGGTGGGTGTCTTGTTTTCTCAAGGGGCCCTGGACAGAGAGCCAGTTTAATAAAGGGGATTCAGAAGATGACCTCAGATAGGACAGTGCCAGACAATCATCTTTTTGGATCTTTTTGTCGTCTCCAAGAGGTCAAAGTCATATAATACTGTGTGCAAAGTACCAACAAACACTCCTTCTCAGTTGATTTTGGCCTCAAACGGAGATGTTATTGTCCGTCGCCTCTGTACAAAGACGCTTCTCCCCTGAATGGAAATGATTAACTTGGCTGTCCCCAGGTGATGCTCGTCCATGCGTCGACTCTCATTGGTCGGCACCGGCGTCCTCTCAGAGCTGCAGGCCGGATTACGGCCGCCGGTCAGGATGCAGAAACAAGTTGTTGCCGGGAAACTAAAGCCTTGTTAAAGATCTTCAGTAGAAATCAGGAGTCAACAGAGAGTGGAAGAACAACGTTTCTGTGGAGGCGATGAAGTGTCTTGAGGGTCACACAGTCAATGATAAGAAGCAAAACACATTACCTCTTCGACTCAATGGACAGTATTCAGGGATGAAGCGATGAGTAGAGCCACCTTTTTATTACAATAAGTTAAGCTCCTTTATTTTGAAATACATAAACAAGGCCATTTGGTCTGAACACAGAACTATGACAATCAATGACAGGTGTTTATCAATTTCAGTCAATGCTTTTGTTATTCCTATTTCCAGTAGGACACATTTTTCCTACACCGCATGTGTTCTTACAGTATCATATAAGTTCTGTATATAATTTAGTCCTTCAGATTTTATTTTCTTAAAGCTAACATGTAGGTAAGGTTAATAAGAAATTTCTCGAATTCTCGGAAATTCTGAATTACTCCTTGAAATATTACCCCAGTCCTCAAGGTCTTTTTTTTTCTCACAAAGTTTAACATAGAGTGGCCATAATATCCTTTCTTAGATACACTATTACTATATACAATTTCAGCATAAAACTCATTGATTAGGAAGACCCTTATCGCATATCAACACCATTGTGATCTATGACCATGTATGTAAAATCATACCATTACAGTTCTCCCATTATCCAAATTGAAAAAGTCTATGTAAACTAGGGTTACATTTATACATGTGTAGTTGTTTTTCCCATGGAAACCAGTTTTCCTCACTACTGCACCATGGGTGTGGATGTGTGCCTACATGTGTGCAGAGGTGAGCTTTGTGTCAGGTGTTAAACTGCTGCAGCCGCTGTGTGATTAATGGATCAGAAAGGCAAACATGCTATTGAACAAGAGGGATGTTGTTCTCTCCAAAATCTCCCCAATAGATCACTTCTGCTGCTGAAGGAATTTAACACCGTGGTGATGTTTCGTCTTCTAGGAGAAAAATAAGAGAAAATTAGCCTTACCTTTTCTGCTTAAAGTTGACAAGCCTGCTTCCTTATTTGTCTGAAATCAGTTTCCGAGGCTGAAGTCACAAATCACTTCTTTTTTTTTACGTGACAGATATGTGTTGTGGTTGCAGGGGTCAAAGCCGAGGTTTTGAGGAATGTTCCGGGTTTGACAGGGCAAAGGCCGCTCACATGGACTCTGCAGAAAGCATCAATCAAAGTCTGCAGAAAGTGAAAAACACCAGCAGCTTCTTCACTCTTCCGTAGTATCTGGTTGTGTGATTAACGGGATTGTTTTCAACCTGCTAAATGTTACCGTTCACTTGAAGAACAAGTACAAGTTAATCCTCCTGATAGTTATTCCAAAATATAACACGTTATATTGTTAGCACCCTGCCAGTAGAATGAGGCTGTGTGACAGCAGTTTTCTGGCAGTGAATGGTTCAAGTTTCAATAAGATTTAAAGTGGAGCTTTAGTGTGTCAGCTCAAATTAATCTCCCATCAAAACAGTTTCATAATCATAAGCTAGTTTTATAGACCCTGTTAAATTGTCGTATTAAAGGATTATTCTAGTTTATTGAAACTCTGGGCTTAATTTAGTCGTTTTGACCAACATGATGTCATTTGGTTTGTTTGTCGGCAAGATTACAAAAAACTGCTGGCCCCATTTCCATGAAACTTGGTGGAAAGGTGTCACATGAGCAAAGAAGGAACCCACTAAATGTTGGAGCTGAACCAAATCACTATGTTCGTGATGACAAAGTGACATCACTAACACATGCGCTCCTATTGGCTAGCGTTCCAACACAGGGCGACTGTGGCTGTGAGGGAGTGTGGTCGTCTTTCAACCAGAAGGTTGTGGGTTCGATCCCAGCCCCTGCAGTCAACATGTTGATGTATCCTTGGGCAAGATACTTAACCCTGAGTTGCTCCCGATGGCATGGCCAACGGTGTGTGAATGTGTGTGAATGTTAGGTCCTAGAGTAAGGTACACTGCTCTGTATGAATGGGTGTGAATGGGTGAATGACATGTAGTATGTAAAGCGCTTTGAGGGGTCTTAAAGACTGGATAAAGCGCTATATAAGTACAGTCCATTTACCATTTACCATTGTAAGTGATAGGCTATGAGGAAGGACATCTCTAAGCGGTTGACCAATCACAACAGAGCCTGCCAGCTAACCAATCAGAGCAGACTGGGCTCGGTTTGAGACAGAGGGTGAAAAGAGGTGCTGCAGCACAGGCAGTATGAGAACAATAAAGAGCTTTTTGAACATTAAAGCATGGAGACATGTCCCAGGAGAGACACAGAATACTGTTATCAACCTGAAAATTATTATCAGAATAATAATAGTTTTGGAGGTAAACATGGAAGTGAGTGAGTGTGCACAATTATGCCAAATAAAGTCAGTCAAAGTAGAAACATACTGTATGTAAACATGCATTCATGGTTTAGAAAATATAGGCCTACTTATTTTATACTTATTTTCTTCAAAAATATATTTGCATCTAAATCTGGGCACAAAAAGTATTGAATGCAGTTACCATTTGTCCAGCAGTAGCTCAGTCAGTAGGGGCTTGGACTGTGAGGCATAGGGGTGCCGGTTCAAGTCCCCGTCAGACCTAAATATGGAGTGTGGACTGCTACTTGGAGAGGTCCCAGTTCGCCTCCTGCCCTGCCCGTGGTGCCCTTGAGCAAGGCACCAGACAACCCCCTCACTCCCATTGCTCCCCGGGCACTGCCCACTGCTCCTAGTACTAGACTCCTGGTACTAGGATGGGTTAAAAGCAGAGGCCAAATGTCACTGTGTATTGTGTGCTCTGCATGTGTGACCATTAAAGAGGGGTTTCATCCGTCCCATTCTATTCTATTCTCATTTGACTGGAGAAGTTTCGATACTACTTGATATTGGGTTATTGGGTTGATGACCGAGCTTCGCACTGTGAAATCATTTATTCTCAGACATGATGATCGCCAAAAACTACTAAGAAATGTTTTGGTTCAAACCAGATACTTTTCACGTGATTTATGATCCTTAATATTGTTTTTGGAAAAGTCATCTTGGAAAAATGACAACAATAAGACTGCCAAAGGGACAAAACAATCTGACAGAGAAGGAAAACAGAGATCATCAGGACCTCATCACTCATTACTGAACTGACTGACAGACACGTGGGAGTTATTAGACTCAAGTTTTCATCACACGAAAAGTGTCAAACCAACGGCGTATCGACTGTAGCGGTGGGCCCGCACACATCGCTTAAAAATCCTCCAAAAGACATGAAGGGGGGAGGAGGACTCAATCAATGCTTCAGTGCCTCAGATCCTGTTAACTGCAATCAAAAGAATATTCCCGATGAATAGCCTGCAGCAAACACTTAAAGCAAACACCTGATTCTGTTGCAAATCATCCACACATTATAACTCATGGCATTTCATCGTGAGCGTTTTTAAGTGGCAGTTTTTGTTATGATCGGATGTCAATCATAAGGTGGAGAACAGGGTAAGGAGGAATAGAAACTGTTCAGTTAATGTCTAAAGAATATGACTTTGAGACCCTATAATAAGAAACTTTTGGTGTTGCATTACTGCTGCATGAGGAAATAACCGTGAGTTTTTTTGTGCTGTCATTGAGGAATAAATAGTCACTTGGGGTTTAACATATTAAGATCGCAAGGCGTCTCTAGGTTGGAAGGCTACTCGACTTCTTTGTAAAAACAGAAAATACATTTTCTTGGCGTGAAAACACCCTGACAGAAACATTTTTTATTATAAGGACACCTTCTGTTCATATTCAGGTTGATATCAGTATGTAGTGTCTCTACTTTAAAGATTCCTCTCCTGTTGATGTGCAAGTGTATATCAGTATGTAGTGTCTCTACTTTAAAGAGTGCTCTCCTCATTTCACCCTCTGTCTGAAACCAAAGCCCAGTCTGCTCTGATTGGTTAACCGCTTAGAGATGTTCCGCCCCTTAGCCTATCATGTAAAATGTGTTGGAGCGCTAGCCAATAGGAGCGCAAGTGTTCTACAGTGATGTCACTATGTTCTGGTACCTTGTGAATGTAGCCTTTGCAGACCAGTAACATGCACACAAACCTTTATAACACACTACAGGAAAGGGAAACCCCCCAAAAAGCATCATAGGGTCTCTTTAACACTGCACATTTCTTTGTTCCTTAGTGTGTTGTAACCTCAGTTTAATATCTTGACGGTTTAGATTCTAAATGATGGGCTTTAAGAGGTGTTTCCTGTAGCTGATATGTAGTTGAGTGCTGGAATCTCTTACCGTTCTGTACGCTGCTGAGCGGTAGACAGTACTGCCCGATGAGGTCATTCTGGGATGTTGAGTCATAGTCCTCCACCACAAACCGCAGGAGGGCCAGCTCTGCCACGTGGATGTTGAACTGAAACTTCTCATTCCACATCGGGTTGAACCCTGCAGGCATGGAGTATTGTTAAAATGCTGCAACACGCTTATATATATATTTAAGCAATAGCTCACGACAGGCCGTGGTATATGCTCATTATATCACAGCTAAGGGGCGTGGTTACTTACTCCATAGTNTCAGTATGTAGTGTCTCTACTTTAAAGAGTCCTCTCCTGCTGATGTTCAGGTGTATATCAGTATGTAGTGTCTCTACTTTAAAGAGTCCTCTCCTGCTGATGTTCAGGTGTATATCAGTATGTAGTGTCTCTACTTTAAAGAGTCCTCTCCTGCTGATGTTCAGGTGTATATCAGTATGTAGTGTCTCTACTTTAAAGAGTCCTCTCCTGCTGATGTTCAGGTGTATATCAGTATGTAGTGTCTCTACTTTAAAGAGTCCTCTCCTGCTGATGTTCAGGTGTATATCAGTATGTAGTGTCTCTACTTTAAAGAGTCCTCTCCTGCTGATGTTCAGGTGTATATCAGTATGTAGTGTCTCTACTGGGACATGTCTCCATGCTTTAGTGTTCAAAAAGCTCTTTATTGTTCTCATACTGCCTGTGCTGCAGCACCTCTTTTCACCCTCTGTCTGAAACCACAGCCCAGTCTGCTCTGATTGGTTAGCTGGCCGGCTCTGTTGTGATTGGTCAACCGCTTAGAGATGTCCCGCCCCTTAGCCTATCACGTACAATGTGTTGGAGCGCTAGCCAATAGATGCGTCAGCGTTCAATAGTGAGATTTGTTCCGTAACCTTAGGATTTTAGCCTTTGCAGACCATTGACATGCACAAAAACTTGCATAAGACACTACAGGAAAGTAAAAAATTACAATTACAATAAATAAATTCTGTTAATCTATGACACCTATCCCGTACATTTCCCTACAGGGATAAAGGTCTTTCTTATGTGTAAGTAAAAAACAGTTGATCTTGACTTTGCGTTTAAAGGTGAAGCCATTCATTCACTTTTTTGACGGCACAAGCCCTCCCTTCAGTTATATTATAACACCTTAAGCTGCAAAATGTGTGTGTCAGGATTTACCCTGACGTCAAACACGCATTGTCCTCGGAATACCCTCTAACCGTGCTACGCTCTATTTATGATTTGTGTGCTGGGAGTGTTAACCCTCTTGTTAAGCTAAGCGCTCAAAGCAGAAACTATTTTCCAGTGTAAACAATACCTCGCAGAAAAAGCCAGGCTGCAAGGCAAGAAGATAAGGAGCAGTGGTGATAAAATGTCCTCAAGCTTTTAGTGTTTCCAGGAACACAAGCGGTCACAGCATGGGATTTACAGAAGGCTCGTGCTTAATGAGGAAAAAAGACTGTGCTAAATCCTTTGTCATGAAACATAGATTAGGATGTTAATCGGCCATTATCGCTCTCAAGATAAGTAAGCTCCAACAAAAATCACCTCTTATATCGTTAATGAAAGCTGGAACAAACCGGTTATTGTTTCAAACATAATCGCAGATTTTAAGTGCTAAATGATAGGGGGGGAAATATTTCTAATATACACTTCAAAAGCAGGTCGCCGCATGCAGGACACGCTCACTCAACACTTTTTAAATTAAACCTTAAATAAAGCGACCATTAAGCACCATTACCTAAAGGGTGCTGGGTAATTACCGCTTTCACTTCCACCCTCAGGCCTCCCACAACTTGTCCCGCTCGTGGCCCCTCGCTCTGTAAACACTTTAAAGGGGAAACAAGAGATGATGTACAGCTGGATCCACAGCTGTGTGTTCCCCCTCTGGTTTTCCATAGCTTCCCCCATCCTCCGACCCTGCGTCCCTGACCCCAGTGGGGAGCTTTGACGCTGCAGGTATTGGGCATGAAGGGAGATTTAACAGCTACGAGCCTCAAGGCAAAGAGGTGTTTCATATAAAGTTGTCCCACATGGCCATTATAACGTTGCCCCCCCGGTGAGTGCTGGGAACTCAGGGGAGCCTGGCAGGGAGGCTCTAAAAGTGCATGTTGACAACATTCTCCTCTGCACAATAGCGCCCGATGTTTGCTCACACTGGAGGCTATACTGTAAAAGATGGCTTATACGACCAGGGGGGGTGATGGATAATTTACAAAGAGGCCTACTGTATTTTATTTAGTGCCATTCAGCTCCGACACGTGCAGGAAGAGATGAACGCCAACGCTTCAATAACTAAAATGAGAGTTTGGTGTTTTCCTTCAAGATCAGGGAGATTATCGACAAGCCCCCAAATTACTGATGACATACAAATAAACAAACTGAACCATTTTCCTTTTTAAAAGCAGTGTTCTGTTAAATGTATTTACCGGTCTTTGAATGGAATAATCTGTAGAAATCCGGCAAATTCAAATCTCTCCGGTCCTAAAAATAATCAGCGCATTTCCTCCACGAAAAGCCTTAAATTACAGAGCCTCCATTTAAATGACAGCCTGGTGCTTTCGCCCAAGATCTATTGACATCTTCCACAATTAAAGCCCCCTTTAATCCTGCTGACAAACAGACAAACAAACCAACTAAACTATTTTACTTTTTAAAAGCCTACAACACCAAGACAAAAAAGGACTTTCCGTCAGCTTTTTCCAGCAGTGGATCAATCATATGTTGCAACAAAGAGCGCTTGCGTTTGGCGGAAACAGAAAAACAAACCAACAGACATAACTGAATAATTGTCCTTCTTTAAAGCCTACAAATCCCCAAAAACATGTAATTCCCAATCATTTTACATAGCTCAATAATGCATTGCATCAAAGATTGCTCTCTAGATCTGGGTAAAAATCTGTACTTTATTTAGTGGACCGAGCTCAATGCAGTGCTGTAAAACATGAGTGCACTTACTCCATGAAAAAACTTCAAACACAGAGCAAAAAAAAAACTGTAACAATTACATTTTCACCCGAATTTTCCAGCAATGGATCAATAGGTATTGCATTACAGAACGCTTGTGTTTAGCGGTGCTTCCCTTCAAGATCTATTGACATTTTCCACAGTTAAAGCCCCCTGTAATCCTGCTGAAAAAGACAAAAAACCCAACAAACAATCTGACCAGTTTTCCTTTCTTAAAAGCCTAGGAAATCATAGAAAATTGGAATTCCCACCTTCTTTTACTCCAAAGTTGGTCCATTATACCATCAACAAGAGGCGTGAATGACTGCAAGCAAAACCATAGAAGTAGTAGTTTTTCGTTTCTAGATCCGGGCACGTGCGGTACAACATGAGCACATGAGAGCCCGGTGCTTTCCCCAATGATCTATCTACATTTTCCACGATCAAAGCCCCCTAAGTCTCTGTAATGTAATCATATTACTGTCCAAAGGTCTGTTCTTGATTGCAGTAAACATTGTCCCAAACATACTCATGTCAGCAGGATATTCTCTCCTTCTCCGCTCCTCGGCATCTCGTTTTGCTTTACACAGAAACCAATTGTACAACGGCATAGTAAAGCCTTTGTAATGTAAGAAACAAAACAAAACAAAAACTGTGGAACCAGGGCCAGGGGCTAGGAAAGCAATGTATTACGAGAAACACAAATACAACATTAAAGTCATACACTTGGAAGAACTTGGATACTCTCTAAGATGAAATTGGGCATTTTACGGTTAATAAACAAGAAAAACCTTGCATTTTGTAAGGTTTGAATAACATCTTGACACCACGTTTATTGACGTGTATTATTCCTGCGGTGGATGACCTAATCAATTTATTGTTCTTGTTGTTGTGGGTTTAACAATAAGGAAATACTTGTGATTTGGCCCAGAATCACCACATTATCATTAAAGTCCAGATTTTGAAGAGACATTGCCAATATTAGAGTCCATTCAGAAAGAAACAACGAACAGATTTGGACTAATTCAAGAACTTCCATGCATCAGGAACTAGAAGGCAATGGAGAAATGAAGGATATAATGTGAAACCATGTGTTATTTTGCCAACGAAACCACCTCTTTTACAAGTTTTTCTTGTTAATTTTTCATTTTAGCGTCCCAGAGAATATTCAATCTTGCACATTTTGATGTTTCTCTTGAGATATTACCACCCTCCAAGCTCCTAAATGTATTTAATCAACCTGCAATGGCTCCAATTGGCTATCCTGGATTTGCCCACTAAGTTGGATCAATACAAGTATTTCTTCCTCCAGTGATTTTTCAGATCAAATAACCTTTCTTCTCAACGGTAAAGCTGAAAAATGGTAGGACTGATTTATAGTTTGAACTATTTTCATCTTCCTAAATCCCTGAATGTGTGAAAAAGTCTTTCTTTCAGGAAGCTCCATCTCCATTCACACCGGCCAAAGAGGAGTTTGTCCAGTCACTTAACGGTGATGAATTCGCCCTCTCTGAGATAATTCTCTCAATGCTTTCACACATGTGTAATCCGTATCCTTCTGTCGGCACTTGTCTGAGCTTCTATTTCACCGAATGCAGCCTGCCCTGATGCCACAGGGAAACACCTCCTTCCCTCTGACGTCCGCTGTTATTTCGCATGGACCTGAAAATGTCTTCGGAAAAAGAAAAAAAAGTCTGGGAAGAAACGGAGGCAGCGCTACAAAGGCCTCATTGTAAGAGAAGTGTAATTGTCTCTTCAAGTTTTGCCACGGTGAATCTTTGAGACGGATGGCTCACCTGTTATTTCCATTCAAACTTTCTCCTTGGATCTCTCCAGGAGTCCAAGGTCTGTTGGGTGGGATGGAAACAGAAAATCCACAAAGGTCACTCAGTATTTAAGGTCACCTATTGTGCAAAATCCACTTTTCCATGTCTCTTTTACATCAACATGTGTCCCCTCTGTGGAAAGAAACTCTGAAAGTTTCAGGAACAAAGACCTCTCTCTTTTTGTCCTGATCCATTTCTATAAAAATCTGTCTGAAAATGAGCTGATCAGATTTTGGCAACTTTATGATGTCATAACGATTTTTTGGCTTGTGTAACCATTAGCCAATCACCAACCAAGGTACCCAGTGGCGTTTTTATACGTACAAAAGTGGTGGGGCACAAACAACTTAAATGTCTATGCTTCTGCAGTGAAGTTCATGGCTGGTGAGGCACTGGCTCTGACTCTTCTGGTTAACAAATATTATATTTTGACCTAAATCAAAATATAATATTATTTTCAAATGGTTTTTTTGTCTGATGCTTCGATTAATTTTAAACAGACAGTTCAACAAAAGGATACCCAAAAAATGTAATTTTATCATTTAAAGAGCAACTTCCAGGTTAAAGACACCTGTGAATAAATGTGTAGGAAAATAATGAATACACTAGATTTTCAAAAAAATATACAGAAATATACACTACGGTGACATCTGGCGTCGTTTTTGTAAGACATTTTCACTACCGCATAAAAAAACCTCGGCACGTGACCTCCCGCGTGTGACGTAACATGGGGGAAACAAGGGGGAGAGCGGCCGGTGTAACGTATTAATAAACATGGATGCCAATGCTAGTTTCGACACAGAAGACACAGAAGAAGTTGAACATGAATATTCAAATGCATATGACGGACCACAACCTTATAATCATGAGCCTGCTAGGCGTCCAAGAGACCAGGAGCAGCCAAGGATTAGAAGAAATAACGGCTATCGGAGAGAAATTGAGCTGTGGTGTGAGGAGAACCAGTGGAGAACTGAGCAGCTATCTTGGTGAGTGACCGGCGTTAGCTACAGAATGTTAGCTAACGTCACATCACAACATTGTAAAGTTAGCTATCATATATCAGGCTATAACTAAAGTAGCATTGATAATATATAGTAACGTTACTGTCAGGACTGTTGATACTGATCCATAACAGAAACTAATGCGCAAGTACAGTATCAGCCGTATCTCGCGTTACCTAATGCAACTCCACACTACGGTGCTGTGTACCGGAGGGGAGACGCGAGATACGGCTGATACTTGACGATCTGGCGGAGAAAGGTTGTGGAGCCTCCGTTGATATGTCGTTGTAAATGGCTTGATGGAAAGCAGGTGTGTAGTCGGGGAGGGTGCACAGCTGATTGCAGCAGGTGAGTGGAGGTTGAGCCGGGAGCCAGGAGTGACAGCCACCACGCACACACAAACAACACAGACAGGGGGAAACAAACAAACACAAAGGAGACGGCTGGAGCAGTACAGCCTCCACAGCGTTACATAATGCAACTTCACACTACGTCTTACAGTGCCGTGTACCGGAGGGTAATACGGTTTCCTGATAAAGCTGAGG
>NW_011351697.1:1790565-1797493 GCF_000735185.1 Notothenia coriiceps | reverse complement strand
AATGTATGACATTTTTGTTTTTTTAATTGCATTACAGAAAATAAAGAACTTTATCACAATATTCTAATTTTCTGAGACAGTCCTGTATGATTTTCTTACCTGGAATTCTGCCTTTTTGTACAGACTTTTTGAGTCCTAGCTATATTGTCTACAGTTCTGAGGTTAATATGAATCTAATATGATTGTCATCGGTCTAAATTAGGTTCCAAATGATTAACTGTGTATGTAATGAAGATCATAGTGTGGGTTGAATCCATTTTCATAACCACTGTCTTTTAACTGATTTAAATGCGGAAACTGGGCTTATTCATCAGAATTTCGTATGACTTGACTTGCTTGACCTGAGCAATGACTTGACTTGACTTGCTTGACTCTCACCACAGTGACTTGGGACTTGCTTGATACTTGTAGGTCAAGACTTGAGACTTGCTCATGACTTGCACATGTAGGACTTACTCCCACCTCTGGTGTGTTTACATTAGCAAGCATGCTAACATTCAGAGCTAACCATGGAGCTAACGCTGTAGGCTACTGGAGAGAATATGTGTAAAGTAATGTCCTTGTGGTAAACCCTGTGAGAAAAAAAGGTTTGAGCTCCATACTGTTTCAGAAATAAAGCTTGAAGTGGTTAGGAGCATAACATGGCATTTAATCACTGCAGCGTTTAGCTGAGCTTCTCCAGGTAGAAACCTCTCTCTAGTAGTAGCAGTGGAAAGCTGCGTTACGCTACAAAGGGGCGTGGCTAGCAGCAGCCATTCCATTAGCCACTTTCACACCAAGTACTTTGCCAATGCCGTACTTAGTGCCCAGCACTTAGTGCCAGCACTTAGTACCCCCTTGGAACTAAGTACAGATCGCGTTCACACCGGAATAAGTTCCCTGAGGGAAGATTACGCAAATGAAGCAGCTGATGTCACTTCTTCTTCTTCTGCTTTGGGTTTACTGGCAGGCCGCAAACCACTTCACTGTGTATACTGCCACCCGAAGTTCCCAGCCGGAAGTCCCCGGAGTTGGGGACTGGCTTCAGTAGAAGCTGCTGGGACTCCCAGATGAAGCCTTCCGAGTAAATCGCCAGAACGCCGACACCTCCTCATCACTCCACCGCTCCCATGTTTTTTGTTTGTGTTGCCATAAGTTATTCTCTCTCCATTGGTGCGCGGGGCTAATGCTAATAATGCTAATGCCAGCAAATACAATGGCGGCTTCACAAAACTTTTCAGAGTTTTACGGGGCGTGGTTTGCAATATGCCCAGCCAATCAGAAATTGGTACTTTTTTCTACCCAGGATAGTACCACCTCTCTAGCAGGCACTACAAATGGGGGTAAAAGTTCTCTGAACTAAGTTCTCTTTTCGGTGTGAGTGCAAAATTCCAAACGGGAAGAGTACGGGTAAAAGTACTCCAGTCTGAAAGCGCCCATTGTGTGCTTTTTAACCAAATATCTCTCAGAGGGGAGTTGCTCCTTATTTTCATCTAAAGTAACAGACAGAGAATCAGCACTTTTGAAACAGGGCTGAAACAGATGTTTGTAATATAATATATTGATGAAAAACAGTATAATAGGGGACCTTTAAAACCTTCCACACTGCTGTTTTTGAAACTCTTTGATGCCGTCTTTAGAGTTAATCCAAATGATGTTAGTTATTCAACGTGGATTCTAGACAGGTATATAACTTTCTCCTTAACATCGAAGAGGCTTCAGACCATTGGAAGAAAAATGGTTAAAGGAAACATTTATCCATTGTCGTGAATGCCAAAACCAAAAAGATTCCTGCATGTATGTTTGAATTCTATGGAAACAAGATTTTGGTCCAAACCAACGATTGGTGGTCCTCTGGCTCTTTGAAAAGACAGCTTCACATTCTGAAAACATCCATCTTCTTAAAACAACACCCAAAGTTCACAGTTAGAGAAATCCAAACCCAAAAGAAACGTCTGAACAGGTGGGAAATCACTGCCTAATCAGAACAAGTCTGTACAGAGGGCTGCTTTGCTTTTGCTAAACTTGCTATGCATTAGTATACTGAAAGGAATCTGAACTTCTATCCAAACACTGATATCGTTTAAACTTTTGCAATAACAAACTTCATCTTTACCTTGAATGTTTAAGTATTATTGGGTAAGAACCAATGGACTTGGGACCTTAGGAAGTTTGGTGAAAACTGCTGGTCTTCACGTTAGACTTTTTAGCAAAACAAACTCTATAATGTCCTAATTCTCCCGTAAAGATGCACTTTGAGGCACATTATTTAGCAGAACTCTGCAGTGTTTGATGTATGAGGTGCACCTGCAATACCACAGGTGTAAAACCTCCTTAGGGTCTTTCCTGATGTTTTCCACTGCAATTAAACAACAACA
Organism: Notothenia coriiceps; assembly: GCF_000735185.1. Lineage (NCBI taxonomy): Eukaryota > Metazoa > Chordata > Actinopteri > Perciformes > Nototheniidae > Notothenia > Notothenia coriiceps. The sequence continues at coordinate 1,795,136 of NW_011351697.1, read as the reverse complement.
AAAATGTGCACAGGCTTTGGATTTAAAAGTTAAACAGTGAACTTCAAATTGCTTGGGAAGTTTTGCTGCATTTCATGTTTCTTCCTCAAAAGAAAAACGTTTTAAATATGAGCTCTTATATTTATAGCTTTAACACTAGAAATACTCTAACTGCTGTCTATATTTGTAACTGGTACTCTGCAGACTGCCGAGGAATGCGCCAGTATCAACATGTTGAAATTCCAGCTAAATGGCCCATTCACAAACAAATCCAGCCTGTCCCGGCCTGAAGAGAGCCTCCTCCCTGAGACTCAGCTTCGGACTCAGGTGTGCTGCTACACCTTGTACACCTTGTTTTGTAACTGTACCTGGGGGTTGCGTTTCTTGGTGTCCGGTGCGCCACATGGCCATAAAGGAGCTTGTTTCCAGGTGGCACTCTCACTGCTCGAACAAAAGAGAAGCCTGGGAACTGAAACTCAGGATGAAACCTATCTGGTGGAAACCCAAGAGCTGTGATCTGCTCCCAAGTCTTGTTTTTACCGTTATAGGACCCTCTAATGTACATGGTCCACTAATTGCACTTCTGCAGCACGTAGCACGGTTTAAGCTTTTTTTTTGCTTTCCGACTCAGGGCCACTTTTTCCCCTTTTTTCTGGCCCTCCAAAATCGAGGTTCTTACCGGGTCAACAACCGGACTGAATATGCTAAACTAGTGAGGTAAACACTCTCGACTGCTTATTGGTCGGAGAGAATCGCTGGCAAGGGGGCTACAACTACAACAAAATGAACCGTGATTTAATTGTAATTAAAATTATGCCGAAGTAACAACATACTGATACCGGTCTACAGACGAAAAACCTTTTAAAATGTGTGTTTTTTGGAGATCGGATCGATCAGGCTAAGCTAACGTTGTAGCTGCTCCGTCCACACTCACATCAACGGCCTACAGACATAAATAAACCAGCGACTGTATTCGCCATGACACAGACGGTCTGTGGTTTGTACTTGTTTAACTTTTGTCCAGTTTCTGAACAGATATGAGGAGCTGTGAGCTCTGAGGGCTAACAGCTAACGGCTGATGTTGGTTTTGTGTTTCCCATTGAAGATGACGTCACGGCTCCGCCTACACTGCGTTACTATAGTTACTGCCCCAGCTACTAAACTGTAATGGAAACGCAGCATAAAGTGAGCCTGTTCTACCAAGGCCTAACTACACCGTACTAAGCCGTGCGAGGCCCTGCAGTGGAAATGCGCCATAAGAGCCAGGTTTCTCAGCAACACCGGTTTACAGGTGCAGTGAAGCTGGTCTTCAGATTAAAACAAAAATAATGTGACATAAAACCAATTAGGGATATCTAGGGCTGCAACTACCAATTAATTTGATTATGGATCTGCTGATTAACTTCTAGATTAATTAATAAATAATTTAGTCTATGAAATGTTAAAGAAATGTGGAACATGTCCATCCCACTCCAAGGTGAAGTCTTTAAATGTGTTGTGTCATTCCAAAACCCAAATACATTCACTTCAATATATGATATAAATCAGAGACAACAGGAACTCTGCATTTTAGCATTTAAACTAATTTTAACTGTTTTTAGATGAACAGCATATTTGGCAATTTGAGAAATAGCTTTTAGAGACGTATAATGTTCTTACATATATATGTGATCACAACTCCCCGGAAAGAAAAGCAGTAAAGAGCATGACATGGAAAACCTTGTACATTTTTGTGAACAGATGTGAAACTCCCACTTTTAACAGGATTTAAACCAGGGATGTCCAAACCACGGCCCGGGGGCCAAACCACGGCCCGGGGGCCAAATGCGGCCCGTGGCCCACTTTTAATTGGCCCGCAGCTAATTCTAAAAGTATAATGTAATACGGCCCACACCAGAAACTTTTGCTTGTCTTATATTGTACTTCTTAATTATAAGTATATACAAATATACTACACAGCTGTATTCATGTGTTAATTCACGTGTTAACCTTAACCCTAAGCCCAACTTTCTAATAAATTCAGTCAATTAAAGGTGAAAACATTTTCAATCAAATCTTAGTTGATTAAGAAAAAGCCCAATAANCGTCGCATTAGCATCTGGCGCGAGACAGACTCAGACACAAATGTCCGAACCGCCACTCTGTGGTCGACCCCTGCCTCTATTTTTCGTGGTTTTTCTGTTTACGATCGGGTTATGTGGTAGAAGAATGTTTATGGTAGTCCGTGTTAATTACAAAAAATAAACAACCGTTCGTCCTCTCCCGTTCGGGATGTGAGGTTACCTTCAGTTCTGCTAACAAAAAGTTTACACAAAAAACGGGAGTACAGTTAGTATTGCTGCTTGTTCCTTTCTTCTTTAGAGTATTACCAAAAAAAAGACTGATTTTAATACTGAAGGGTGTTCTTTCTATTGTGAAAGGAAGGAGAACTTTTGTAAAGACTTACCACTTCTTTTTTTTATGACCAACTGTTCGTGGTGTAAATTTCCCCAGGATAATAGAAAAACCCCAAAAGGAAAGGACATCACAAATATATACGTACACGTACCTTTACCAGACGTTACGGGAGGTCTCTGTGTGTCAGACGGCTTTAGATAGGAAGCGCTTACAGCAACTAAATATCGAACCTGTACTTCTGTAGTGATTGCGTTGTGTGTGCGGAAGGAAATCGATCGCGGTGGGTGGCAACGTACACTAAACCTTATTCCCCCGCTGTAGAGAATCGCAACTGTTTATCTTCGACCGCGTCGATTGTTAGTCTCGGGGCAAGTGGATCTATCACTAACAAGTTGTGTGTTGAGTTCAAAAAAGAGCACAGAAAGATACAGCAGGGTGTCCGCGGGGTCTTCAAAAGTATTACAAGTTGATCAATCAAATTAGCGAAAATTAAGGCTATTAAAAAGTATTAAACGGCATTTCCCAAGGTATTACATTTTGTAGCTTGTTTTCAATAAGTATATCAATAGTCCAGAGAGGTTGTATTCTACAGTCTGCCTGAATGTAATCATTGCGTAGGCGTGTAGTGTGATTCTGTAGTTTATTGATGGCATCCCGTTGGATTTGACGTCACCTGAACAGGACAGCGCGCAAAGGTCCGTTTACGCCGGTTGCTAAGCAACATCGTTATGGGGAAATGCAAGTTTGCGTCCAAATGGTTGGAAGATAAGGAGGAAGGACAATCAATGCTGTATATAGTAAATGTGAGGTAAAGTGTGTCGCCAAGGTAACCGGTAAAACTCAAAGTGGCGATGAGGTCTTAAAAGGGATGGAAAGGGTCTTTAAAAGGTATTACATTACATTTACCCTCTACAGGTTAAAAGCAAGATCTGAACCTGAGTAAAACAAGACATATCGCGGCCTTATTGAAGTGATCTCTTTATCTACCACTCTTTAAATCTCTCTCTATTCGACACTTGAATCAGTTCTTCTTATCTAGTTGTTTTATTTTCAAAGACACCTGCCCCAGGAAAAGACAAACCCCAGGCTGGCCCGTCTAAATCTCCCTCTCTGACTGAGATTAAGAGCAAGTTGTCAACGGCCGCCAAGGAGGTAAGGCTGTCATCCATTTTTTTGCAAATGACCTCTCTTAATTGAATGTGTGACGCGAGGCTAAGCTGATGATTTAACGGCCCTTTGTCCATCAGGGGAAACCACTACCGAAGACCGAGCAGAAGTTTGAAAATTACTTGAAGAGCTGTTTTAAAATCGCAGACCCAAAGGTAAGTAATCACGAGTCATTTGATGGATTTTGTAAACGATATAGTTATTGATTGCACATGGTTTTGAGAGCCCTGATTACGAGGAATCTGAGACTGGTCTTTATTTAATTCTAAGACCTATGTTTTAACTTGTATACCTCTTGCATCATATGTGCAATTTATACCAATATCCTGCTTTTTTGCCGATGCGATCTTAGCATAAAATCTCATAACCGTCAGAAGTTTGGTTTGAAGCCACGCTCACATTTATATCGACCTTCGTCCCAAGTTTTAAGAGCTTTTTGCCTTGATAGATGCCCAGGAATGCATCATGGTTCCTGACACTGTCCTCATACTGTCCACTTTGCCCCAAATGTCTCCGCAGCACAGTGTGTTCTCTTTGAATTATATTCATTTTGTGTCAGCGGGCTCTCTTGAGATGGAATGGGAGTACACCTGCCAGGGCGAACTCTTTCTCCGTGATTTACTGGCGTGTGTGTGTCTTTTGTAGCCTTAATGAAGGGACTGGCGGTATGTGGATGGTACCAGTCTCTTTCACATTCAAGGCCTTTTGACCAACCCGACCAAAAGGTTTTTTTTTTTCCTTAATGCAGGACTTAAATCTTTTCTAATGCTGCTTGTCATTTCTGAACCAAAACAAGAGCCCCCTGCACTTTGTTTTGCAGAGCATGGATGAATCACCCTTTAGATTATCTCCACAAACTCAGTAATTCAAGGCCGTGTGTCTTCTGTATCAAAACATCTGCAGGGAGGCAACCACTGGAAAACATGAATGTGTGTGTATGTATACAATGTACAGTTATGAGAGCAGGTGAAAGCTCTTTAGTGCGGCACGAGGGCTGGGTGGATAGGGGAAAGAGTGGGGGTGTCGGG
>NW_011351697.1:1766019-1790543 GCF_000735185.1 Notothenia coriiceps | reverse complement strand
GGGGGGGGGGGCTTGTTGATCCCAGTGTGTAGAAACATCTGTGGAAGTGCTTTGGTTTCATCAGCCAAGCCTGAGATCTGTCAGACCTGGAGCACCTAGTCATATACTCTGGTATGTACTGTTGCCCCCACCCAACCCCTCGTCGTTCCCCGGCTAAACTCAGCGTTCCCACAGGCGAGACGCACAGAAATCATGCTGTAGTCAAAGTGAGTCATAACTCTAATGCGCTGTAGCACTTCATTTGGACGATCTATCATTTATTTTCTATTCTGCTTTTACCCCTCCCCTCCCCCTCCCCTTTTCTCTATATCTTCCTCAGGTGGTCAAGGACCTTTGGAGTTTTGTAAAAACACTGAAGATTGAAAAGAAGTAACACACGTTGTTCTTTTGAAGCATTTGTATGTTTTGCCTCCTGCAAGACATTTAAAGGCACAGTCTGCGAGATTTCCTCTTCGGCCTTATTAAGTGTTACTGAAAAAGGGGTAACGCCGTGAGTGATTCAGGGGTCATTTTCAGTAGTTTAGATGTGAAGCACCTTTTTGGAGCTAGTTCATAACTCACAAACTCGCTCATTCATGTTTATCTGACAAGCTGCCCACTTCATCGCAATCTGCACCACCTATAGGCAAGGAAAGGAACTGCACACGCCTTTAAGAAGCTGCACGTGAATGTTGCTCAACATGCTGCAATTATTCATATTTGCGCCGCCTACATGTAATAAATGCTGCACATGCATGATTGTATTGATGCAATAAATAACAACGTCATTACATATTCAGAGCCAAAGATCAAATCTGGTCAACTAGGTAATTTTTTCAGGCACAAACAGAATATGTTTAACGGTACGTCCACACAGCAGCGTTGAAAAAATCTTGAAAATCTTGGAGCTGGGCGTGTCTGAGAGCTTTGGCGATTTTTTGCGAGCAACGCGACCAACAACCAATCACATGAATCTCCCGCCCCCGACATACAAAGCAAAAAACCCCGGGGATTTTATGCGAGCAATATATAAACTCCCCAAACAGGCGAAAACCTACCAGTTTCACCCACTGTCTCTGCCACCTCCCTCCATGCCTGGTTCCTCCGGTTTGTATCCCGGTAAATAGTTCTGGTCGTAAAGAACCGGGTGATTTGCTACCGTAATTTCTCGTTTGGAATATGAGGAAATGAACTGCGGTCTGTCTCTCCCAGCTTACACGCGGTTTGATTGGCTAGCGCTTGTACTGTCAGATTTGCATAAACGGGATTTGATTGGCTGTCGCTTCCAGCTCAGCTTCAAAAGTTGAACATTGCTCAACTTTTGAATCCTGAAAATCCTGAAAATCCTGGAAATCTTCGCTTTGCTTCCCCACAATGCAGTTCGGCGAAAAGCAAGGCAACGTGACGTCACCCCCATTCAAAATCAATGGGCAGAGAAGCGTTGGAAGATTTTTTTAAAGCTGCTGTGTGGACGTACCGTTACCAAAAGGAGCGTCCAAAGACATCGAATCTGATGCTTTTGCACCTAGATTTAGCAACTATTGTCGATGTGCAGCTATAGAAATGAAAGCAATTGCACAAAGTGAAATTGTCAAACTACACAGGCCGTTCCTTTCCTTTCCTGTAGAAAGTGAGATGACGTCATATTTCTTCACGTATAGGGGACGCATGTTGCAGGCTGCTGCTGCTTTCAGGTGCTTTGCGTCCATGACACTTAAGTTAAGTGTGTCCTTGTTGTTAAGTCAACAATGCAATAGGAGATATTGCAGAATGTGCCTTTAAATCTCTCTACTGTTAACTGAGATACATCAGAGTCAGATTAAATGGGAATTAAAGCAGCAGTATACACAAGGATGGTCAAGACAGCTGATGCAGAGGGACTGACGATGTTTTACTTTTTAAAGTTTTGTTTAGTTATCTTAGCTTCTGTCAGGCTTAAAGAAACATATTTAGCTTGCAAAACGTGCTTGAAGATTGTACTTTTCATTTGTGCGGTATAATTGCTTTATACATATTGTTTTAAAACATGTATTGGAGTAAGGTGAGTCCATTTTATTTTTGAATTGTCTTTTGGTTTGGTCATGACTGCAGCTAAACATGCATTAACGTTTTTTTTACACCACCAAGGGGTTACCTTTTTGTTTTCTGCCGTGAAAATATTCAACTGTTTAAAATAATTTCACTGAATCTCAATATCAAACGTTAAGATTCATATACAATAACGAATGTGTACTTTACTAGTGTTACATATATTATCAAGTTAAGAAGTAGGTTATTTGTGTTTTTACGGAGAACACCTGACATTTCTGGATGAGGGTCTGTCTTTTGTTGTTTGTTTTTTACTTTCAATTTAAATGTAATTCTGGTTAAATTAGTCTGAACTTGCACACCTTTTTTCAAATGGCCTTGTTTGAGTAGAAATTCATATCAATCCCCTTGCCTTCTGTGATAACCTGAGAGGTTTTAATGACCATGATATTATAAAATCATCTGTCGCAAAAAAACATGGAAACAAAGCATTCTTGATAATATTATGAGCTCTATAAAAGCAACACAGCTGCCCTGACTTAAGCCCCTTTTCTTTAAAGTAATATACATTAAATACAAAAAGGCAAATAGATTTGTTAACGAGCTCCAGGAGTATATTTACGATGTGCTAATCACACCTCTTCAGTGCTTTTGAATGAACTGGTTACAAGCCTATGAAGACAGATTACCTTATTTATTACAACATGATCATAAGGTATAGATCAGAAAATAACAGTCACATCACGTCACATTCACAGAAAACGCTGTAAAGAAAACTCAACCCCATAATTATTCACACTCTTCTAAATCAGTGCCCTGATGAGCATACATCGCCCCGTGCTTATGTGTTTATGGTCCTGTATAAAGGGTTTTATGAGACAAATGTTGGCAGCAGGAGACCATCGCCAACCAATTAAATCGCTCGGTTATACCCTCTGATTCTCTGTAAAGGATATTTCAAATTCCTTAGCTGCAAACGTTAATTCTTCTTTAAAGTACCCTTTATAATGTTCCTTAATATCAGAATTTGAATATCGATAATATCTTTTAATAGGAGCAAGATGCCATCCCCAGGAACTTCTTCCCTTCTATCAAACTAAACAGACTTCTTCCCGTAAATACATTATTAGTTCTGTTATTTACTAGTACGGCAGCTGAACAGATATATTTGTATGTGTATGATTAATCCGCCCTTTGCTAATAGCTTGTTTTGTAGCTTGGGTCTGTTTTCATGGTCTTCTTTTGAAATGTGTTTTAGTTAGGTGTGAAAGTGTTGAATTAGATTTTAAAACCGTCTTTGTGGGTAAACATGTTGTTTGTTTTGTTTTTCTTTCATTTTAATCCTACTGTTTTCTTTCTTTTGATTATGTAATTTGAAAGCCATCGCCTAAATGTGTTGTAGGAAAAAGAGATTGTCTTGATAACCTGATGTGTGAAGGGTTTTATTTTAGTAATGACATTTGGTTGTTTTACAAAAATACAATTGACATTTTCTGGATTATGACTAGTAGATAGTATCTACCGTAGTATCAGAATAAAGTCATTCTGATGTATTATTTATAATGTCTATGATTCCTCTGTTTTGCCCTCTGTTGAACATCTGCGTCGCGAGAGATATGTCAATGCAAATTAAATTAAATTGTCATACACTGTAATATTGGTATGAGTAGATGATGCATTTTGTCCGTTTAGTCAAATTGTTTTGATTCGTTTATGCATGAATGCTCCTGGTGGATATTCATATATAGTTTGTGAGACATATCCATCCATTTCTTTCTTTTTATTTACCTGAATAAAGTGAATTTCCAGTTGCTTTTGAGTCCAACATTTCGAAACTGGTATGAAAAATATGAGTCCTCTGAATTATTTTACTATTGCAAACTTTTGGTAAACAGGTACTCAACATACTGTGTTCTGTGTTTTCCACATTAAGTATATTTCCTGATCAAAGAGATTATTTTAAAGGGGACCTATCATGCAAAATGCACTTTTTGATGTCTTTTATACATAAACATGTGTCCCCGGTGTGTCGGGGAACTCACGCAGAGTCAGAAAATAAAACCTTCTCTTTTTTCCTCCGTACCCAAATCTCTAAAAACGGGGCTACAACGGAGCTGATCCAGATTTGCGTCCGATATGACTTCATATCTGAAATGTGGACCCACGGCCCTATCAGAAACGTTGCTATCAGAAACAATGCCCGACTGTTTTGGACGTAATATGGTCGATGCATGTTTACATTAGCATCGCTAACACTCAGAGCTAACCTGTACTGGAGAGCATGTGTGTGAAGAAGCAGGAAATAAAAAGGAACTCACCTTGTGGTATAACCGGCAAGAGAGAAAGCCTTTGAGCTCCATACTGTTTCAGAAATAATCCTTGATAATTCATGATATGGCGTTTCATCACGGCAGTATTTAGTTTAGACAGTAGCTGCTGGGTCCCGCATGAGCTCAGCCCCCTCCTTTTTTATTTTGTATCAGGCATGGCTAGAATGGGTGATCTGTTTGGTATTTTGAGCAAAACACTTCATAGACATGTTTTTTATATATTTGTATATATCTGAGACCTACTGTATGCTATTGCCTAAAAATAGCATGATAGGTGACCTTTAAATGATATTGAGTGAGTATTTTCACATTTTAATCACTTTTATGTTCCTCCTTTTTAAAGAGAGGTGGATCATCACATCAGCTAACCTGTGTTTCTGAGACAGAAGAAACAGTCCACTCAGTGAGGGACAGACAGGACAAATGTGAGTGGACAGGCTGCTTAATATCTACAACTCGGAGGCTCCTCAGTATGATTCGACAGGAGGTTATTGACCACTTTTTAATGTCATATTTAATACTATACAGATGAAACGCCACCATCACCAAAGAAGAAGCTATAAGCACACTAAGCCTAGGCTAAAAAGATTGCTGTTGTTGATGTTGCTCATCACTTCATAGACGGTTAACTTTCATATACCATTGACCTATTTTGTGAAATCGCATGTTAGTAGGCTTTAAGCTGGTGTTTTGCAGTTTATTAGATATTTGACTGCATTATTCTGCTGCCTAAACTTCAGAGTTACAAGTAGACGAGACGTGTAATTGCAGCACAAAGCAACTGTTAAAAAGCATCCTTGGCAACATTGTATTTTCATATAGCCTACATTTAACATGTTTGCAACACAGAATCTGTTCCCATTATGTTCTCATTGGTTATAGAGAGAAGACAAAAAAGATCAAGCTGGATATTTTTTCCTCATTAGCTAAATAACATAATTTAACATTTCCTTCTGAGGATTAGTATAGAATAAAATAATTCACACATTTGAGTTAAAAGTATTATTATTCAGCGTTATTCTTCCACCTGATTAAATCCAATGTCAAGATATTACTCTCTTACGCATATTATATGTTAGCAATGGAGGACAAAATCTACCTAACAATAAAATACTTATTTATATGTTCCTGGCCTCTATCAAATGTATAAACAATTGAAGCACCCAACAGCGATCTAAATGTACATATAGGCATGCAAGGATCATTTTAAGGCATTCTTGAAAAAATTGCGAACCTTCCCTTTAATTTCAATCACCACCCATGTTTGATATCACCACTGGATGGCACTGAAGCCCAGACCTTAACTTCAAAGACTTTCTAATGATATAAATTGATTAAGCGCTTACCTGAAGTGTGAGTCAGGCATTACTTCACAGCCAGCTGAACACTTTTTGCCCCGTAGCCGCGAGGAAGTGAGGCGGATTCAGCCACGGGATGACGCACCATTTTATGTTCCAAACAAGACGTCTGAGCGGCACGTGGAAATCCCCCCTTTGTGGTCGACTCGAATTCCAGTCCAGGGTTAGACTCAACCAGCCTGGAGGTAATGTCACACACACACACATACACACACACACCCGCAAAATCCCAAAGCGCAAACGGGTAAATATAAAGAATAATAGGCCTGCAAGTTACCTCAGTGATGCATACATAAAAAAATCTGTTTTGAGACTTGCAGAGTTGGACTCCACTTGAGAAATTATAATTTTGTGCATGTCTCACGCAAGAGAAGGAAGTTGAGAATATGATTTTGCTTTGGTGAATGGACTATTTGTTAAGCATTTGACATTTGCAAGTCAGCATTCGCCTATTCACACACATTCAGACTGAGGCTGCCATACAAGGTACCACCTGTTCAGGGAGAATACTAGGCCCAATTCCAAACTGACACCTACACTTCCACTGAGAATAGATGAAACCACCGTCTCCAGTAAATAAAGCTCCCTTTCCTAAGGTGTAGCGTGTAAATACAGCGGCAAACTTTGGTACGAACTCTTCACTCTTTCGACAAAACAGGAACTGTCGTAACTTTTCATAACCGTGGTTAAGAACGAGCATTTCTCTGACAAAAAAAAACATTGCAAAAGGGCCATATTCACACAGTTAGCCATGCCATCTTTACCATTGGGGTTAAGTATCTTGCCCAAAGACACATTGACATTCTAGATAGAGGACCACTGTCTCCCTCCTGATCCACAGCTTCTCTGACCTGTGTATTTCAGGGATATTTGACACTTGCAGAGTTTAATTCCACTTGAGGTAATAAAACTGTCTGGATGGCTCGATGCCCTAATAGCTATACGTGAGAATATGTGTTACTTTTGTAATTCTTGTGAACTGACCCTTTAATGGTGCTTCTTATTCTGTTATTGTTAGTGCCTCGGTGTACCAGTAACAGCTCTCAGGGACCGTGCAGGTGTGTGTGTGCATGTGAGGCTGCTGGTAGCACGGCAGTACATGTGGCAGCCAAACACAACATTAGGGAAATATCGACCTTTTCTCTAATCCTGCAGTCACACGATATGGGACAGGAAGGTCAGTCAGAGACGCCTCCCTCCGAGGACCATCTCTTCCCCCAGTGTGTGTGTGTGTGTGTGTGTGTGTGTGTGTGTGTGTGTGTGTGTGTGTGTGTGTGTGTGTGTGTGTGTGTGTGTGTGTGTGTGTGTGTGTGTGTGTGTGTGTGTGTGTGTGTGTGTGTGTCGCTCTTAGAACAGGTGTGTTTTGTTTGTGACTGAGTTTATGCCCCATATGAAGACTGTCTGATTGAAGCGCAGTTTTGAATAAATAGCCTCAATCAGCCATCTGCCTTATTAAAAGCCTGGATAATGTGTATTTGTGTAGAGGGGGGTGGATTAAATAGTCTTTCATCCACAGTGAATCATTTGTAATCTTCAGGGGCAATTTAGCACGAATAAAACATCCTTGGCATGTGAGTTTTTATCAAAGGTTTAGAGACACTAACAACAGCACTTGTCGAGGAGTTGAAGTAGAAAATAAGTGAATTATAAAGTTGTTTTTAGTCATTAAAACAATCTTTTGTAAGAAAAACACAGAAAAACCTTTGAATTGATTATAAAGGGGCTCTTTAATGCTTGTTAGGGCTTTCTTTTTCCTGGTTCATATCATTTTGTGTGTGCATGTAAATGGTCTGCAAAGGGTCGAACCCCCCAAAGTCATAAATTGACTAAAGAACACAACATGGGAACCAACTCCCAGGGAACTTTTGACAAAAAAAAAAAACTTGCATCCAGGTCAAAGGTCATTGCGGCTTAGCTATTTATAAATGAACCAAAACGATCTTGACAATCTGTTCTCACTATTCACATGTGCTTGAAGGAACAAGCACTCAAAATTAATGATAACATTCAGATGTATTTGATCACCACTTCTTCACCTCCTTTTGTTAATATGGCGTGTAGCAACTAGTATCAATTAAGCCACACATTACTATTTGATACAATCACCTGTGTTGCTGCCAGGAGTATTACTCCACATGCTTCTCCCAGACGTCTTGGAAGTGTCAGTATATCTTTCCTAAAGACCAGGCCCTCTTTTCCATGAATCCGAGGCACAGATTATGCAACCTCATCCTACACTGTTCTTTAAACTGCCTTCGGGGAATGCTAACACTACTGTCAGACTGACACTCCACTCACAACGCCTCAGCCTGCATTTTTACTACTCCAGTTTTGATAGCTAAAAGCACTGGTGGATGTCAGACTAAACCCACTGTACTTATCATGTTGTAAGTAATGTCACCTTATAAATCTTTGTGTTGTTATATATTTATTTAATTGTGAACTATTATTGTTCAGGTGTCGTTTTACTGCATTAGTAGTTCTGCAAAACGGTTTTACCTGCTGGAAATATAATTGAGGACAATATTTTCATCTCTGGTGGAAAGAAATGTAAGGTCATGTCTCTGCAGGCATGTACATTTCCGCCCTCTTTTTTCTCACGACCCAAAAGTCTGTAAAAACCTCACTTCACGACAACAGGTGTTGTTAACACGTGTTAATACTATATAATAATTCTGCGGTTGAGGCATGAGGTCAGTACGGTAACTGGTGAAAAGTGTTATTATAAGAAAGAGTGAAGTTGGAAAGCAGATCAGTATTTGTCCGCCAAAATGGGACATGCAGATGTGTCGAAAAATATTTCTTCATGTTGTCGAATCTGCACTTTGGCGGCTCCAAGTGGCGGTGAACGATAACTTGGATTTTTTTTTGACTTAAATACCGTTTATCAGACAGATGGCCAAATGTTGTATTTTTTAAGATTGTGTCTTTTGTGTCCTGAAGCAAGCCAGGAACATTTCAATTGACACACGAACACGGCAAAAAACAGTCTTTTTATAGGAAATATATTCAAATATGTCTCGAGAGATCCATGATTTTTTTGGATCTCTCAGAAAATGTCTGAATAGATGTCAAACCGTCTATCACTGGCATGTTCGAGGGAGCATGTTTTTTTTAAAGTGTCTGTTCCCTCGGGTAGTTTGTAACACATCAAACTAAAACTAGTCCTCCACCCCCCCCAACACGTAGACGCCCATCCCTCCCATGACAATTGTTTTGACCTTTGCTCTGAGGAAATAAGGCCGTCTGTGCTTGATGTGACAGGTTGGCACATCACCTGGATACAAGCAAATAAACGAACACAGGGGAAAAAATATCAAGGGAACATTTCAAGCATTCAGAGAGAGCTTTCAAAATGGAACAATGACTTTGCCCTGAGGGGGAAAAAGTGATCATGCTGGTATGTTTATATTAGACGAAAAGGAAGCCATCATTGTCATCACCAGTGATTTTCTCTTTCACGGCAAGATTTTGACAGTTGACTGTATCTTAATAACAATTCCTTCTATGTATAAGTCAATTGTCACGGGTTGATGCGCTTATGTAAACATTTTCCTTCACAAAAAAGCAGACAACTCTTTGCCTGTCAGGATTTCTGAGCTATTTTTACTTATTTATAATCTATTTATATGTGAATGAAGACTTTGTACACTATAGTTCAATTATCTCAAGTGCTGTATTCATATTTGTTTAGCTGCTATTGGCAACATGTAGGGGATGACAGGATGTGGATGTGCGAGGGTTGTTCATTCAGGGATTGAGAGCACTTTAGCGAAACAGACATCAGGGGAAGCAATTGTGTAAATTAGAGGAAGAGGTGGGGGAGTTCATCATCTACCTTCCCGTAAGCTAAGATCCTGGCCCAGTAAAACACAGCCCAGTTGGTACAGCGATAGGACATGCGGTTATTAATACAGAAGAGGGAGGTGCGCTCGCCTCGACAAGCGCCAACATGCGAGCGCATTACCTCTACTGCTGCTATGGCAAAGATGTGAGCTGCATTCCTCTGCCCACAAACTTTTTTCCTCTGACATAGAGGAGAGGCTTCTCGGAGATAGACTCAGATCAGGGGGAGTTTGAGGGCTTAGTCGTTGCTAAAGAGAACTCACCTTTTTTCTGTGGCCTCATCTCCCACATTTTTATCTCCCTATGATTATACATGCATGACGATATTGGAAAAGTAGCTTTGATTTTTTTTGTTGCCATGTACTGTATAGCGACTTACGTGTGGATATGTAGTCGGAAAATATGTTGCTATTTCTATTACCTGTTCAGCAAACGTAGAATCAGAAAGCGTATGACTGTGGCTGCTCAGATGTTTCTGAGAAAATTACCTGGTTTTCAAAAATTCTAGTCAGTTGCTTAAAGTGGACCTATCATGCTGTATTTGAATAATATATTGTAGGGCCATACCTACAGTATATAAAACATGTCTGTGAAGTNCAAACAGATCATCCATTTTAGCCATGCCTCATTTTGCTCTATTTTCTCTATCCCAGCCCTGTTTTTGCAAGGGCTGATTCTGTGGCAAATGAGCTGCAGCTGACCCCCTGCAAAGGAGGGGGGCGTGGCACAAGCGTCATGTTACCATGCTGTGACCATGCTGTTACCATGCTGCTACCATGCTGTTACCATGCTGTTACCATGCTGCTACCATGCTATTACCATGCTGTTACCATGCTGTTACCATGCTGTTACCATGCCACGGCAACCTCTCATTCCCCTGATAGGTGGAGAGTTGCCCATATAGGCGGAGCTCCCCGTTTCTGATGTCAGAGATATTTCAAATCTGTATCAGATCCGTTGCATCCCCGTTTTTAGAGATTTGGGTATGGAGGAAAATAGAGAGGGTTCTGTTTTCTGACACTTGGTGAGTTCCCTGACACACCGGGGACACATCTTCTTGTATAAAAGACGTACAAAAGTGCATTTTGCATGATAGGTCCCCTTTAATTGTATTAGACTCTGTCATGTTTGGTAACCATCACTATGACCTGGACTTGTTTGAATGTACCACGCTCTGAAGCACTTGACTTAAAACATATTAGAACAACACATATGAAATAATCTAATTTGAGCCATCAAACAGGAAATTAAAAGGTTACATCCTAACTAGAAATATTTCAAGGCCCCGTTGGATTACTTGAAGCCAAAATACCTCATGTTATTCATCCAAAATGTTAAAGCCAGAAGAGCACTTTTGGATTCTGCTGTACGGCCGATACATTTTCTTGTAAATTCCCTTTTCCCATTGATAAGGGCCTACCTTGTTGTAAAGACTTATCGTGTGAAATCTTTTATTTGTAGCCCTCAAACCTTTCCTGTGTGTCAAAGAATAGATTTCAAAATACTGCTGCTGGTTTATAAAGCACTGAATGGTTTAGGCCCAAAATACATTTCTGANCCTGCTAAATTATGAACCATCCAGATCTCTCAGGTCTTCAGGGACGGGTCAGCTTTCTGTCCCCAGAGTCTGAACTAAACATGGAGAAGTTCACTTATTATGCTCCAAATATCTGGAACACACTCCCAGAAACCTGCAGGTCCGCTGCAACTCCTACTACTTTTAAATCCAGGCTGAAGACTTTTCTTTTTGCCCCTGCTTTTAATTGAAACTGAGCGGTTGTGTTTCGTTTTTGGTTAATGAACATTTGGGGCTAGTAACCCCAGGGAGCTGCTCGGGACGTATGTGCCATACAAGCGTACACAGCTCATGTTCGGAGAAACCTTAAAGAAAGGCATCAGTAAAGTGGAACTTCTCTGTGAACTATTCACATCTTAAACTGCACTGTAACTTTTTATTCATGTATTTTTTCTTTTAATATTTCTTTTATTATCTTTTCTTTTTAATGACTGTTTTGAAATGCCTTTTTCTGAATGTCTTTCATTTTTGTAAAGCACCTTGAATTGTCTTGTGTTGAAAGGTGCTATAGAAATAAACTTGCCTTGCCTGACTCAAACAAGATATTGATGGTTTAATATTATGAATACATTTTCAAACATCTTCAGCTGCTTCAACATTTACACTTATGAAACCTTCGTACAATCACTCAAACTGTATTTTGTCTACATTCTGAAGGAAGTACTACTTGTTATTGCCTCTATCTTGCTCTTGGTCATAATAGATCCCTTATTATCAGTAAGGCACCTAACTTTTTAAAGAATGCCATCACGAAGCCCCTAACTCTGATCCTATTGTCCTAAGAGGCTAAAAGCAGCTCTTAAGCTAGGTGTGAAACTCGCTCAGAAAAGTGAAACCTGGCCTCCCTTCTGCAGTCAGGCTTAGGAGGGGAGCCTGGGCGGGTTAAGCCCAAAGAAACAAGAAGTGGCTGCTGCCCTGTGAAAGCTTTCCTGACCTTGGGTCAAGTTTGGGTGTCGGACGGGTTTAAAATCTGGTAGCAGGCACAACTGGAGGCCTTGGTGTGCCACTGAGACAACTGGAGTTGGGTCGTAGTTTGTTGCTTTCATGGTGGTGGGCAAGCCACAGTACTGTAAGTGTGAAAGATGGAGCAAGTGCGGATGTGCCAGCCACAGTTTCAGAAGGTCCCTGATCAATACTGTAATAAGAACTAATAGGGTCATAAGTGTTTGAGGAAGACTAGAAAAATACTTTTGTTTGGCCCCGCTGGAGTTCTAACAAACTGTAGTATGACTAAGTTCAGGGAGAAGGGACATTGCTCAAATTGTTCTCTGCAGATAAGTAATGATCTTGTTGTTACCTTACCAGAAGGCCTCTGTGGAGGAGCAGAGCCAGTAGACTCAGGGGATTTGGCTAGCTTTCTGTCAGAGGTCACAGTTCAAACGCTCCCTATAGGGTTAGGGTTAGGTAGCAGCGTGGTAAAAAAACGTCTGATGTGACTCTGGATATCATAAGTCTTGCTTGTTTGACATGCCTTTATAGTGTTTAAGTCAGAACAGGGCTGATGGAATACAAGGCAAATGTGGTGATTATTCATTTATGAAAACAGTTCTAACCAATTATTATTTCAGAAAAAGGAGTCTGTTTTTCTTGCCGCCAGAAAGGACTCCATTCATCACACCCTTTATTACTTTCAATTAAGTGATGAGTATCATGTTATCTTTTTTTGTTGTTTATCCTACAAACGGTTACATTAGCGTGACCACAGGTAGAAGTTTACTTCCATTGTAGTTTATTTCAACTGAAAGCACATTTGTCTTTTTCACACTTGTCTGTCCGAGATCAGTTGCAGCCCTAGGCAGCGATCCTATCATGATTTGACAGACAAGCCTCACTCAAAGCAGTGTGGTTCAACAAGGTAATTTGTCAGTTCCCTAACTTCAAAAAGCTGATATCTTGTAATGACTTTAGCCCCCGAGCTCTGTGTGAGGCCGTTATGCAACTTGCAGTTTGTCTCTCTTAACATCTCTTCTAGCTTCCCTTTTATTCTCTACAAAGTTTTAACAAGGGACAATGCTTTCATTTGAACTAACCCTCACACAAATTACATTACATGTTACTTGTTAGACGCTTCATACCATTACCATACTCAATACTGTGGACAATCCCCACAGGAGCAATTTGGGGTGAAGTGTCTTGCCCAGACATGCTGACTGCAGTGGGGTTTGAACATGTGCCCCCTGATCCCAACACTAACGCACAACCCACTGCACCACACGCCTCCGTGTTGGTTTTATCTGTTTTGAGTGTCTGGGTAAGAGCATGACGTGCAGTAAGAGATAAAAGCAAACTAAAAATGTAACTTTGTTTCTTTATTTGAAAATGATACTTCAAGTATTCCATTGTCACTGTATCTCCTTACCACATAGGTAGGAGGAAATGCAGGAATAGGATACTACTTTATGCTAAGTGTTTCAACCTATAGAAGTTTGAAGTGCCTCTTGAAGACACAGACACAATAGATCGACCATGTGTTCCTCCCCTCACTGGTAGGCAAAGCTTCAGGGCCGTAGACAGTTATGATTTAAAAATGGATTTCACAATAGGAATATGGAGGAGGGATGAGTTACAATTGGCAATGCAACACTTCCCACACTTGATTTTGGTTGAGCTAATGCATTTCTTGACCCACAACAAATTTTTTACCAACACTGCAATTGGCTCTAACCTGATGTACTGGTTTGACTGCTTTTATTTAAGCTTAGCTACTCCTTTTTTCATTTTCCTAATGTATTTATTTATGCTACCAGTTATGTTAAGGAGACACACATTTACAATACAATAAAAATGTTCCGACAAAGTAGTCTATTGATTTTAAATAACAGTAACAACATATTTAGTTCTTTTTTTAAATTGATCACCGGGAAAGTCTTAAAATATCACGATATGGTCAATTTCAAGGTACATTGGTTTCGTTAGTATTTATTTGAAATCACAGGCAAATCATTTAAAGAAAAACATGTTTCTTTGCAGACGACAACACCCTACAGGTAACCAACCCTCTGCTCAATAAACAACCTAGACCACTGACCCATGTGAGTTTTGTTGACAGGCCCTGCCTTGTTTATTGTGGATCAGGATGAAACTAAGTGAACCTAATACACAAATACAACAAAGCAAGCTATTCCACCTTGGTTCAGAGCAAAAGTCACCCCACACTTCACAAGTGCGTACCTCCAAGATGGTTTAAGACGTTGAAATACCCAGCTAACTTTTTATTATTGCATGGTTCTGAATGAAAGTACACATACAGTGGGGCAAAAAAGTATTTAGTCAGCCACCAATTGTGACAGTTCTCCAACTTAAAAAGATGAGAGAGGCCTGTAATTTTCAGCCTAGGTATACCTCAACTATGAGAGACAAAATGAGAAGAACAAAAATCCAGAAAATCACATTGTCTGATTTTTAAAGAATTTATTTGCAAATGATGGTGGAAAATAAGTATTTGGTCAATAACAAAAGTTCATCTCAATACTTTGTTATATACCCTTTGTTGGCAATGACAGAGGTCAAACGTTTTCTGTAAGTCTTCACAAGGTTTTCACACTGTTGCTGGTATTTTGGCCCATTCCTCCATGCAGATCTCCTCTAGAGCAGTGATGTTTTGGGGCTGACGCTGGGCAACACAGACTTTCAACTCCCTCCAAAGATTTTCTATGGGGTTGAGATCTGGAGACTGGCTAGGCCACTCCAGGACCTTGAAATGCTTCTTACGAAGCCAGTCCTTCGTTGCCCGGGCGGTGTGTTCGGGATCATGCTGAAAGACCCAGCCACGTTTCATCTTCAATGCCCTTGCTGATGGAAGGAGGTTGTCACTCAAAATCTCACGATACATGGCCTCATTCATTCTTTCCTTTACACGGATCAGTCGTCCTGGTCCCTTTGCAGAAACACAGCCCCAAAGCATGATGTTTCCACCCCCATGTTTCACAGTAGGTATGGTGTTCTTTGGATGCAACTCAGCATTCTTTCTCCTCCAAACACGTCTAGTGGTGGGAACCAAAAAGTTCTATTTTGGTTTCATCTGACCATATGACATTCTCCCAATCCTCTTCTGGATCATCTAAATGCTCTCTAGCAAACTTCAGACGGGCCTGGACATGTACTGGCTTAAGCAGGGGGACACGTCTGGCACTGCAGGATTTGAGTCCCTGGCGGCGTAGTGTGTTACTGATGGTAGCCTTTGTTACTTTGGTCCCAGCTCTCTGCAGGTCATTGACTAGGTCCCCCCGTGTGGTTCTGGGATTTTTGCTCACCGTTCTTGTGATCATTTTGACCCCACGGGGTGAGATCTTGCGTGGAGCCCCAGATCGAGGGAGATTATCAGTGGTCTTGTATGTCTTCCATTTTCTAATAATTGCTCCCACAGTTGATTTCTTCACACTAAGCTGCTTACCTATTGCAGATTCAGTCTTCCCAGCCTGGTGCAGGTCTACAATTTTGTTTCTGGTGTCCTTTGACAGCTCTTTGGTCTTGGCCATAGTGGAGTTTGGAGTGTGACTGTTTGAGGTTGTGGACAGGTGTCTTTTATACTGATAACAAGTTCAACATGTGCCATTAATACAGTTAACAAGTGGAGGACAGAGGAGGCTCTTAAAGAAGAAGTTACAGGTCTGTGAGAGCCAGAAATCTTGTTTGTTTGTAGGTGACCAAATACTTATTTTCCACCATAATTTGCAAATAAATTCTTTAAAAATCAGACAATGGGATTTTCTGGATTTTTTTTTCTTATTGTCTCTCTCATAGTTGAGGTATACCTAGGATGAAAATTACAGGCCTCTCTCATCTTTTTAAGTGGGAGAACTTGCACAATTGGTGGCTGACTAAATACTTTTTGCCCCACTGTATGTACAGCAAATATTTGTATATTGTACTTTTGACGTTTCAGGGTTTATGAATGTTTAGACTGACTGAATTTCTAATACCAAAGCCTTTTGTAAAGTATTTAGTATTTTCCAGGAATGGATCACACACACCATTTATATGAATATCTGTGTACAGGAATAAATCCCCCAGAAACATTTCCAGGTGAAATTCAGCACCACAGGATCCAGTATAATCTCAGCATGCTTTGACAGTGAGACTGCATCAATCATATTTTATTTTATCTCTTACACTGTCTAAATGTAGCGTACGGTGACGCAATGCCCCGCATATTTATTTGAAAGAAATGCCGTGTGCAAGAGCAGAAACAGCCATATCAAAAAGCTGGATGGGTGTGGAAGGGTCCGGCCTTTTTCTCGGTGGGTGGAGGTACCAGCCTGCCTTCCCTTTGTACATCTTACATCTGGAACGGGCACATTTTTTCCCCTCTATGCCAAATAACATCTGCAGCTAAAAAGCCAGACAGGTAGTTAGAGTTGATTGGTCATGGTTGGATTTTCTCTCTCCCTTTTCTTTTTCTATGTTGCTCTCTCTCTCTCTCTCGCTCCCTCCCTTTTTCTTCTATTCTACAAAGCCCAGAGGCTAGTATTTCACTGATTACAGAGTCCCTCCATTTGAATGGTCGTTTGTGTATTGTCAGAACAAAGGGGCGAGCGGCCTCTGAAGAGGTGCTAGACAGGGGAATGGATTGGGCTCAGCGATTAGGATGAGTGGAACTGCAGGTTCAGGCTAGCTTAGCAGAGCAGAGGCAGCTCAAGGAGGGACTCAAAACTGCTGTGGGACCTTTCGTGACTGGGAAAAAGGACTTGTGTGCAGCAGCTGCACTCCAGTGCGACTTATTGTTGAACTTAAATTGTAAGGGGGCGCATCGGGAGTTTTATCGTGGACTTACTGACCCCTTGTATTGCTCCCAATTGGGGTTGTCTCTCGGCGAAACAGAAAACTGGGTCCTTAGGTTCATGTAGAATGTGTATTATTAACCTACAGCAACCGTCAAGAAGCACATCTTCTTATAACCAAAATGTATGTCAAAAATAAATGTAAACCGTTTGTGGTTAAATGAGAGGCCTTACATTCATCCAGTTAAAGGTAGGGTAGGTATGAATGGAGAAACCAGCTCGAGTGCGCTAGAATTTGAAAATACACAACCGGAAAAAATCTGCCCCTTCCTTCAGACTTCCTCACAGAGCCCCTCCTCCAACACACACGAACGCGCACATGACCAATGAGGGCACGAGATAAGTTTGTGCACAGATGGAAGGCTGACAGGCAGGTAGGCCATCCAGTTATTTTAGCCGGGCCGGCTCAGATGATTGGTCGTGCTTTTTACAGCGCCACGGCTTCAACAGGTGACATTTTTTTATATTTATTGTCAAAGCATTTAATATATTCATTGCTATCGGGATGTTAAGAGCATTCCATGGAATATAACAAAAAGTGTTTCTGAAGTACATTACCGACGCCATCTTTAATGAGGCTGTGTTCTCAGGTTTGGACACTTTTCTTTGGCGAAAAGGAAGTCATTAATTTGGAACAAAATCAAAATTCTCTTACATTTCCTCTTTTTTCATTCAAATAAATATTTAAAAACACACAAAGTCTATAATATAGCTGCAAAACCACGTTTCCCTTAATAAAAAAGGGAACATTGTAGGATTTATTCCGAAAAAAATATCATAAATAGAACCATTAATTTTTTAATAATTCAATAGTCTTCCATAATTTTCAAAATGACATTGTTATCATTGAATTGGATGAGTTACACAAGAGGAGACCAGTGTGTTGCCACAACAAGCCCCACAACAGCCTAGTTGCACCTGAGGAAGTGCTTCTCAGACACACAGTAATCAGATAAACATTAGCCTGACAGGTTTCGCCTTTGAACACTCACTTAGTACTTCTCACCCCTAACATGAAGGTAATGACTTAAAATCAAAGTCCTCACCAAATCATGTGGGTGAGTCCGGGTCACACTCTTGGTGGGCTTCAACATCCTTTTGATTCTAACGTGTCACCTTTTCAAAGCTGATTTCTGATTTACGGTGGGCCTTTGTGTCATTAATGAGATCTATAAACTGCCATTCATCAAGGCAGGAAGATGCATTTAAAACACAGCAGGGCAGTTAAGTGTTTTTAATTACTGTTTTAATGATAACCAGAGGTGGAAGAAGTACTCAGATCCTTCACTTTAGTAAAAGTCCTGAATGCAAAATTGTACTTTCGTAGAAGTACATACATAGTATTAGCTAAATGTATATGTTTAAAGTACCTATGAGTGTTAAATGTTTGTAGTGAAGTAAAAAGTACTATAATTGCCTATGAATGTAGAGTAGAAGTATAAAGTAGCATAAAAGGGAATTACTCAAGTAAAGTAATTGAGTACATTTACTTAGTTACTTCCCTCCTCATTTCGTGTGAATGAGTCAAAAGCTTTGGCCAGTTTGTGAGTCTCAAAGCTATTTTATGCCACGTTACAAAACAACCAGCCCCTTAATTTGGTAATTATGGCAGTCCTAGAAAAACAATTATGGGGTCGTTCAATTCAGGGAGGAAAAAAGCTGACAAAGAACACTTACATCATTTGACTTCCCAAACTTTCACCACCAGTCCACCCGGCTCTGAAGGCTTATTATGTCATTAAGGCACAAGTCCGAGAAGCGAAACAAGACTTTTCGGTTACCTCTGCTCATCCAGGAGATTTGACATTTATCTGTCAACCACAGGCCAAAATCCTAAAGCACACGGGGTCTGTCGGCTGATTGTTATTCAATTGTAGCACTGTGACACATCTTGGCAGTTACTCTGTACTGAACAATGGCCAAAGATCTCATCCAAGCGAGAATAGTTTAGTGATGTCTTCAAAACTCGTGTAGTCACATAAAGTTGTTTCACGTGTTAGCAACTAGCAACAAGAGAGCAACAACTTTCAACTCCCCGCTGGACGACATGGAGCAAATCATCATTAATGTCAAACAGGCGACCCAAGTCAATGGAAACAGTAATATGTTCTGCATGTACGCGGTGCTTACAGAGATGATTTGTTGAAGAGCAACGCTTTCATTTTCACCCTTCACTCCCACGGCCTCTCTCCCAAAGAGCACCCGCACCCAAATTCTCTGGCCTCTTCCCTTCAAGGCAGAACCTAAATGGCCCTTAATGACTCCATGCAAACAACGTGTGACGGGGGACAAATTACTAAAAGACTTCCCGCTTTTTTTTTTTTTTCCTCCTCCCTCTCCTTTAGGTAAGACTTGAAAGGTCTCCGAGGTAGCAGGCAATAGCTTCCCCCCCCCGCCCCTCCTCTGGCTCCTCTCTCTGTCACCCTCCGCAATGTCAAGGTGTCGCGACCCCGTCACGACCCAAACCCACGTTAACCGTTGGACTTCAGTAGCCCCGCGGAAGGGCATCACCCACAGTGTGAAAAGGGAAGTGGGTGTGTGTTTGGAGAGGGGGGTTGGGGTGGGGTCAGCATACACTAATGGGGTGAGGCTGATTTCAGTGAGATGAGAGGAAGAGGGCCGTCCCGTTTGGGTCTCACACGCTTGTCGGCCTGTGACTTCTAGTTAAAGAAAAAGGCTTCTGGGTGGCTTATATGAGTCAGTGGTCACCCCTGGGCATCAATCGCCTCACCTTGATATTTGAATGGGACACATATACCCCCCCCCTGACACCCACCGCAACTACCCACCCCTCCTCGGCGGGCCCTGGCACCCCTCCTTTCCTTTAAGTCAATATGTCCGTGTCAGAGATGAAAGTGCAAAGTGGGAGGGACGCGGAGGGGGTCCTGACACTAATGTAGTACATTGGGCTTCACTTACTGATCTGCCAAGTTCTTTTGTGGAGCCCTAAATGCCTGCTAGGGCCCTTTGAACCGCTGAGCGCTCGCCCGCCTTCAGATGCCTCCTCCTCTAGCTTCAATGAGATATCCTCGGTGACATTCCCACAGTCCCGTCGCTGCGGACAGACACGCATTGCTGCTCGGGGACGCAGGCGAGGTTCAAATTCAAAGACTTGAAAGGAGTCTGGGAGTCGTCGAAATAACATCATTCGCCACTTTGTAGCTCTAAATTTGTATTCATGAAATTTGAACAGAATTGGCAAATGTGGCCGCTGAGGAACATCTCAGGCAGAATCTGTGGTTTCAAAGCACTTTGATTGGCTGCCAAGCACAGCAAGGCAGGTAAACTAAGACCTTTAACTTGCTTGCTTGTTTTTCTCACTCCCTCACTCTTGTCAGCTAATCTCTGTGGGTAACCTTATCCCAACTCTTGAGTGGCTTCCCCCCCCCCCCCCCCTCCCCTCCTCCGTGCCTCAGAAACTGGACTGAGAAACAGCTCACCCCATTCATAAAGCTCACTCTTGTCATGCTCGACCAGCAGCATACTGCTTTTGATTGATTCTCGCTGTTTTATCTTTTTTTCTTCTTCATATAGTGTCAGCGGGCAATTTGCAATTTGTCGGGAGCACCAACTTTTTTGGAGTGATGGTGTGAAAATGTAGTTTTCAATCCACATCTGAACTCTCTTCCATTTTAAAGGGTCAGTTTTTTCCAAGTTTCTTGCCATGCGGTAACATTTGAGTTGGGTTTTTGTGACATTTGGAATTTACTTTTTTGTATTCAAAGCATCGACTGAATATATATATCTTTTGAATCCTCAGCAAATTCATATTCCCACTTACTTTGAATAATCCAAAATCAACTACTTAAAATACTTTTATCGTTTGGTTTAAAAAAAGACAAATAAAACCGATATTTTGAAATGGTCTGAACCAACCCTAACTCCGCAAAGCGTCCTACAGATAAAATGTTTTGTTGACACCTTGTCTGAGGCTTCTCTTCTCCAAATGATGGTTGTACTGGATGTGAATTTGGTGCCAAACCTTCCAACAGCTTAAAAACTAAACAGTGATATGGATAAACAATGTAAACAATCAGGTTCTCAGAGGGGACAGTGCAAGACAAAGCCGATGGAGTTCTTCCATTTAGGTCCTTTTAAATCCCTTTTGTCAGTCAGATTTCATGTATGAAAAGAGTTTTCTTTTGGTCCAGTGGGCTTTCTTTTGTGCCATAAATAAGTTTACATTTCTAAAATAAATCTTTCCTTCTGACTCCTGATTGGCCAGCTGCCAATGTAACTGGTTGTCCAGACAAGTGCATAGCTGACACATCCAACATTTGGCCTGCAGCCATAAATTATTTATTTCCCTTTTCTTGTGACTCATGATAAAAGTCCTCTTTTAAAAAAAAAGTGTATCTTCCCTTTTTGCCATGAGCAGAGACACATTTCCGCCTCCTTGTGAGTCACAGGTGGCCACATCAAGCTCGCTACAGCGCTCTCTCCTCAGTTGTGGATTTACAGTCATGCTCCGAGAAGTTTGTCACAAACATGTGCTTAAGAGGCGATGAGTGACCCCGCGATGCTGGCTCTATCACAGTCGGCGCGGTAATTGCTGTTTATCATCCTGCCTTCTTTAAATCAGTTGTCAGGTGCTTTTGTTTTGAACTCTAAGCCTTACTTGATCAAACGGAACCAATGCCTCGTATTTGTGAAGAAATCATTAAATTATCTTCCTCGATAATTACTATTTGCCCAATATGTGCTGTGATTTCCCCTCCCTTGAGGCGGACAAGGCTAAATTAGTCATGCTTTAAATTGACATTCTACCCCAGTTGTGTGACAGGGATTATTAAAGTGCACTGCGGTTGTCAGGATCAAGCCTTCTTGTTAGGCAGACAGCCATGAATCACAGGGTAAACACCACATGAACCCACTTTATCCTCTTTACAACATGCACAAAACACACATGACTCAACTTGTCGTTATAAATCATAAACACTTAGATAAATAAAATCCATGCATTTATATTTTTCCCGATAAATAATTGATTTTGTTTGTGTGTTTGCCTTATGCTGATCAGCAGCTGGAGCTCTTAGTTAAACACTCCTTTCAGTCCCCACTAAACTCACTGCAGGAGGCCCTTTGAAATCCCCAACATGGGAAGTTTTGTATGTAATCATTTAGATTCATTTTGAATATCAATGGGAGAGGAATGCCGAGGATCCAGTTTTAATGGGACAATAAAGGCGAACCACAAAGGTTTTTCTGTTTTTTTGATGGCAGCAGGGATGTGGGCTCGCTTTACTGCTGCCAGCTCGTAAACAGATTCACACCTCTCTTTCATTTAAATGCGGGATAAGTTATAGCACATTATTGAAAAAATCGAGGTCGACAACAACCTGCATTTGAATGCTGTCTGGAGGAGCCGAGGCCAATCCACAAACCAGCAGTAGCTTTAAAAACCCGACTGTGACGAGCAGTTTCTGTGGTGGTTACACGCAGCCGCTGTTTATTCTACACCCACCATGACAATGTAATGACGAAAAGTACGATACCTGTTGATATTTATTATTATGTAAGTCATAAAGGGGTTAACATAATACAACCTGAAAATATGGTTTGACGCAAAAATGAAAATGAAACTTATATAATTTAGAAAAGAAAGTGGATATCGCCAAACGCCATCTCTTATCAGGTGGTCTTTGTCCATAGCCGAACACAACAACAAAAAAATCCAACCTGACTAAAGGAAAAACATTTTATTAATTTTAAAAATCTAAATGCAAACCAAAGAGCACTTTATCTTCTTGCTCTTGTTCTCCTCTGCGCATCGCTTTGCCCACCGAGAGGAAAAAACCCTCTCCAGGCTGATGGTCTCTCCAGGATTACCCTATCAGGTGCAAACCGCTGACATGTTTCCTCCCACCAACAACAAAAAAACCTCTCTGTGCCCAAATCTCAAGCCGCAGACGCACAAACACCACTGACAGGCACTGCTGCGCCACCACCAGCCCCCAAACCTCTCCAGGGACTGCGATTTCCACTCTGCTTTTCTTTTTGAAAAACATAACTTTGTTATGCCTGGATAAGTTTGTTTGCCCACTTTTAGCGAGTGGTGGAAGGGCGTTTTATTATCACCACTTTAACTTTTTTTCCAGCGTAGCACTTGGTAGAATAAAATGACACACGCAAGGTGTAGAAAGCCCCCGCAGGTACGGACGGAGTTGAGGAGCCTGTGATTTCTGGAGTAGGATTTGGATGGTGGGGAAACTTGGCTATAGGTGCGCAAAACTCGAAGGATATTTTTTTATGAGCGAAGGGGATTTTTGGAGAGGTTGACTTGTGAATCATTTCCACGCTTGGCACCGATTTACGGAGACGTTCCGGGATTTCGGGGAGCCGGGCTGAGAAAAAAACTGGATAATTCACCCCAACAAGGAAACACCTAATGTTGCACTCCGTGACTCTGTTGCTGCTGCTCTCCAGTGATATATCCTTACACTGGGATTCAATCTCCTACTTACCCCCGGAGTTGTGTGCGTAAAGGACGCGCCAGGGAGCGAAAGCAAGAGAGAGGGGGGCGATTTCGCCAACCTTTCCAAATCTGTGGAAGCAGGTGTATTTCAGGTGTATTTCTGCGAGTCAAGATGTCTGTGCTGCCTTCGAGGTTCATATACCTGTAAGTGTTCCACTTCTCCGCGTGCCTTTCTCACATAAAATCATGCATTCTTACCAATAGAAGTCGCTAAAAGCTTCATATTTGCGCATTGCTTTAATCCAGGTAGGCTGCGTTTATTCTTCATGTAATTGCCTGTGTGATTCACTCCCCTCCTCCCTTTTCTCTCCCTCTCTCCACATAGGTGTTTACATTTTCTGGTACTCTATTTCCAGCTACAGGTATGTTTACTCCCTCGTTCAACTCCCTTTTTTGTGTGTGTGCGTTTGCATGTCACTGTGCTGCTTTTTAAAGTAAGAATGATGATAGGATATTTTTTAAAGTGGTCACGCAAAAGGCAGATTTCAAATTGCATGTTACATTATTTTGAGAAGAAATCGGCCTCTAATTGTAAAAGGAAAGTATTTGATATGCGAAAAATAAATGGATAAAACCAACAAGGATATTTAAAAAACGAGAGAATTGAACACTTACGCTTTTTTTCGGTGGGATATAATCTAAAAAACATGCATACATTTAAGGAAAAGGACAAAACAGTTCCCCTGTAATAGTATTATCATAACAGCTACTTCAACAAATATAAAGGCACAATTATAATCCCCATAAAATAACCAATGCCAAAACAATATAACCCGTAGTGAAAAAGAAAAACGCATTTGGTATTAGGGAAACTGGTCTGAAGATTGATCTCCTAAAGACTATAAATACCTGTAAAAAATATTTTAAGATAGTTTTATAACCTGGAAATAAACTAGCAGCTTTCGTATTTTCCAACAGAAATGTTTAATACATATTTTTTGATGCCTGGGGTTTAAATCGTCCTTTGAACAGATGGGTTGCTTGTGCGCTTGTTTTTTTATTAGTCGCGTCTCCCTTTGAACAGTAATGATTTGCAGGCATCCACTCACCTAATTGCGCGCAGTGATTCCCATAAGAGGCAGAGAGCACGCTGCTTCTCTCATAAAGTTATCTGATCACTTTATAGCTATGACGTGTTGGATCATAATTTTT
>NW_011351697.1:1744821-1765969 GCF_000735185.1 Notothenia coriiceps | reverse complement strand
TGATTCCCATAAGAGGCAGAGAGCACGCTGCTTCTCTCATAAAGTTATCTGATCACTTTATAGCTATGACGTGTTGGATCATAATTTTTCCACGTGCGGATGTTTCAAATACTTCCCTCTGATCTCAAATATTAAAACAGGATCGTTTTTGTTTTTTTAAAGTGTTGTTAAGGTTCTATCCATTATTCACTCCGGGGGTATATTTTATTCTAAATAAGCATCCAACAGTTGGCAACATATTGATATATTTGTAAAAGTATTTTTATCTTAGCTATATTTTAGTCACTGAAACTAAAGAATACCAATATTAAGAGCTGCCATTTTGACCTTTTGATACGATACAACCATGTTAGAGGGAAAGTGTGTTTGTAAACTATATAAATACATTTTATGGTTGCCTAATTCTAGTGTTAGCCTACAACGTTTTTTTTTTTTCATTTAGGGCATCACGGTCGGGGGCCTGTAGCTCTCTGACAAAAATAACAGGTCTAACCTGAAAGTCAATTTTCTGATCCAGATTTGTTTTAATGAATCAACAATTCCTGGAACCCTAAAAACTAGAAAAACTGCAAAGTTATATAAGTCTATGCACTCTGATTATTCCAACAGAGCTGGCACAAACAAAGCTATAGTGTCGACTGACCACTCCTCAAATGTAAGCGAGGATGAACCCCATTCAGAATATGACCTTAAAGACAAATGAGGTGCACTGATAATTAATAGTCCATGTTTGTTATGGGATGTTGCATGTTTGATGTGGTTATGAAAAAAATCAGATTAGATAAAGGCATTTATCAAACAAAGGAAATGCATTGTGGTTCCCTGAGTGCTTTCAGGATAATGATCAAACTGAAAAAATGCAGGAATAGTCCTTTAATGCCCCCCTTTCACATTCCCTCTCCGTGTTGTTGACCCATTCTGCGGCTAATGGCTCCTACGTGTCATGCTGTGGTTGTGATTTCACGAGGAAAGACAACAGACGCAACCACAGTTGGAAGTAAACTTTGAATGCCCTGCCAACATGTGAGACTGTGTGTTTTCCTATTTGTGTGTGTGACCCTGAGAGATAGCAAGGTGTATCTTAGATGGATGCGACAACTAAGCTTCCTGGGTGAAGATGAGTGCCAGACTTTTGAAGTTTCAACCATATCCGTTTTCATGCTGTGTCTTTGAAGAAAGGAGACAGCGTGATAAAAAAAAAAAAAAAAAAAAAAAAAAAAAGCTGTTGTCGCTAGTGTTCACCTCAGCCATGTGCTTAGGCTTGCCTTTCCCTTGATGAAAACGCAACTGTCTACCAAACACACCTTTATGTTTGTTTAGAGACGGGGAGATTTGGGATAAATCCCTTAGCGGCCCAGAGAGGCCACGTTTTGTTTTGTGTTCAGGTTTTTTTTCTTGCTCGTCAGCTTTGAGGTTCATTCAGAGAGAAAGTTGACAACAGACGATGCCGATGTTTGACTTTCGAAATCCTTTTAACACATTTTTGTGTGTGTAGTTCTGGATAGACACCAGGCGGTTGCACTAATGTTAAATCTGAGGGAGGTTTTGTATCAAGCTGCTTTCTTTTTTTTAGCAACAGCTACTGTAGGGATCCAAGTGGTTTGTGAAGATCACTTTTCAATCTTACAATTTGAATCTTTTTTTTTCGTTGAATGAAAAGTCCTCTAGGTGCTACTTTTTTCTTTGTTTGTTCAGATGTTGAGGCTACTGCTGCTCATGCTAACTGTTCGGCTCTTAAATGAATCATTGTCTGGAGTTTCTCTTGGGAACAGACACCGAATGTTAAGAGCATCAAATATAAAAGTAGTACTATCTGTTGGGTGCAACATTTATTTAAAAAAACTCCATTGACATAGCCGCTCCTTGGTCTCCAGTACTTATTAAACATCCATTAAGTTCCAATGTACAGTAAATGCAGTTTGGAAAATTCTGTCCATATACATTTGACAGTATGAGTCAAATAGCTTTTGAGTTGAGAATGGCAAATCCTTGTCTTGAATTGAATGGGTTGCATTGGGTTATCAGTTCCCAGATCTAATCTACATGTTATCAGGGTTATCTTTAGGAAGTGCTGGTTCTTGATGCATTTCTCTCTGCATTTGGTGTTGACTAGTAGTTTGTAAGAAAAATGTAAAAGAGAACATTATACCACATGGCTGAGCAGTTGTTTCATGCATAGATGTACCTGATCTAGAAAAAAAGTCCAATTAAGGCTAGTTTAAAAAAAGGTATTTTCCATTAGAGATACATGGCTAAACAAATTGCTTCCCAAATTAAAATCCCATTGCATGAAGTAAAGTCAGCCTAATTTAAGGTTGTGATGCCTTTAAGTCACTATTAACATCACAAATTAGTGGCTGATACATTTGAATATCAAGCCTCTCATTTTCTACATTGCCAAAAGTAACATTACGGGCGTGTTTCCGAAATGTCAAGATACAGAAGCTGTGTCCCAGTTCTGGGGCTGAATCCTCTGAGGTCCACATTTCTAGAGCAAATACGTCATGATGAGGCAACGAGCCCTTACTATTTAAAAAGCCCCAAGTCCAAATGTGGCTCAGAAATGGGAGGGCAAAGTCCTTAAGAAGACATTTAAAGTTGGTGTCCAAACTCAACAACCAATTATCTTTTTTGGGAGGTTAAACCATTGCTTTTTCGTGTGCGGCGTAAAACTCACCTTTCTGTACATCGTTCTTTAAAGTATTATTATATGTCACCTGATTTAAGAGAGCTAATGTTAGTAGCCTCCATTTGATTTGCCAAAGTTTATTTTTCCTGTCCGAGCTTAAAGATTTCTTCTTCCGAGACCACGATTTCCCCTCATGTTTTCTACATGTCATTAATTTACTAAAGTTAGAATAACAAGAACTCGGGGTATGTAATGTGTATATAATTAGCCACCTGAGAACAGCCACATAAAAAGCCATTACTGTGCAATTACCACACCATACAGCTGGGGAAATGGGATCTTGGCGTGAACACAGATTCCTGGGCTTCTGAAAGTATACGTTTCCTCTTCCACATGTTGGGTGACACATTTGCTTTTCTGACGAGCTGTCGAAGTCTGTGGTTTCCTCGGTTTTTATGTCAGGTCTTAGGTGACTCATAAAAAGCCTTCTACTAAATTCTGAAAGGTGAATTTGCAGAATCAGAAAGTCCTCCTGTTTCGGAGGTGCCTCATGCCATCCCTCCGTCTTGTCTTCCGCCCGCTGCCTTTCCTAATTTATGGACCGTACTTGGCCTGCAGGCAGATATTTGTTTGATGATAGTGCAACAGGTCTGGATGCTTCAGGTGTATAATTGCTAGTGGCTTGTGGAAATGGAATACAGGTTTCTCAATATCGCCCGGGGCACATAGTATACCGCTGTCTCAATCTGAAGCAGAAGGCTGCACTATAGGCTCTGCACTTGTTCTGTGGGATTTGTACTCAAACGGTGACTTCATCAACACATCTCGTACATAGTTTATCAGCTCGTAAATGCAATGCATGTCAAATGTGCGAGCTGAAAGCAGGAAGTGAAACACTCAAATGCCGCAGCCACAAGTTCCCGGTTGGAGTTTTTCGCGCCTGGAGCGCACATTTTTTTGACACACGGCCTATAAAAGCACACATTACTATCAACACCTGCGCCGTGACGATCTCTAACCGCCTGTCTTCCCCTCTTTCTATGCTTCTTTCTCTTCCGTCTTTCTCTCAGGAATCCCAGCAGACCTCTGCTGATTTCAGGATTTACATCGAGAACCACACGAGGAACCCGGACGACCTGAGCCGGAAGCAGGTCCGGATCTATCAGCTGTACAGCAGGACCACGGGGAAACACGTGCAGATCCTCGGGAAGAAAGTCAACGCCAACGGAGATGATGGGGGCAAGTATGGTATGGGAGAACTCCTGTGCATCTCACCTGACATGCTAGCTAGTTTCTTTACAGCAGGATGAGAAACCTCCAACAGCTACCAGCCAGATGTTGTTCCAGCCATCGTATGGAGATCATGTTTCCATGCTCAGTGTTTAGCTTCGGGAAAGTGGATGGAGAACTTACTAAGAAGCCGCCAACTTCTCTATGGGGTCGCTGGAAACATGAAATTGCTGACTTTGCAATGGATTTTTTAACGCAGCGTTTGGGTATTCAGAGCAAGTCTGTTCTTACCTTGATTGATTTATAGTTCAACAAGGTAATTATTTTGGCCAGAACCCCTAATGTGGACCACAACTGCAACATACTGTAGATTTTAACTATTGAGGTTTGGATGCAGTCATGGCATTATTGAACTTAATTGTCTCATCAGAAAATGTTATTGGAGTCTGTCCATATTTGGAAATGCAGATCAGTAAAGTATTAGAACTTTAAGAGGAAGCAAAAATATAAATCTTTAACCTTTCATTTTCTTTACTACAAGATGGTTCACAATAGTCGCGGTCACATTTGATGTTGGATATTAGCTATCAGTGCAAAAAATGTTAAGCATATAGCGAAACTGAGAAACGGCATTTGAAGGGTTTAGTTTGACTGAATATAACATGTTCATCCAATTGTATGCTCCTACCAATCTCAAATATACCTTGTCTGCCTTTTGAACAAACTTGTTCACTATTTCATATCAAAACAAGAGCAGCAGATGAGTAAATTGAAGGTCAGGCCTTGTTTTGTGCGTTCCTGCAGATATTTAGCTCATAACAGCTGACTCACTGCTCTGAAATTGCCGGTCTTGAATGCCTCTGAGTGAGTGTGTTCAGTCACAGATGCGCCGAGGCGAAGTTTCCTCACTGCTTGTTAGAGCTTGAGTGGAAGCAGATCCAATTTTTCCCATGAGGCCTTGCCAATTCTGCCCTCCGCCCCTCCTCCTCTTCCTCCTCCCCATCCAGCTGCAGTACCTGGCACCTGTGAACTCCTTTGCACTCACTAATAACGCTCAAGAAGATCCTCTCTCAGTCACTGCAGCTTCACATCTAAGGGCCACAACCAGAAATATATCGCTTCGTTACAGAGCATTAAAACCTCTAAGTCCTTATTAGTGCAGCCATCCTTCTTCTTGGTAGCATATTCATTATTTTTAAGAGACTAGGACAATCCTTTTTTGTCATAAATGATGCCTGATGTCCACTCTGAGCACAGGGTGGTTCTCCCTAAAGGCTTTTAAACTGATAGATGCTGCAACGTGGCATTAAAGCAGGAGCTTTCAACTCTCCTGACAGGTGACCCCATGCTGAGGTTAATTCACGCCTGTGGACCCTCCTTGTTTATGTTGCCCCATGAGAGAAACCCAGGTGAACAAGAAGTCACTGGGAGTGGGATGTAATGGTAAACATTGAGCAGTTATTCTAACATTGCTGTCAGATTTTGAAATGTTGTTCCCCTTTAATGTTCCGGCTATGGCTGCCAATGGAGTCTCGGGCCTGGGAATTGTTTTTAAGACATGTCAAGAGTTCATTTACAAAACATCCCAGTGACCACTCTTTCTCAAAGATATATTTCTTGTTGAGCCAACTGAGATAAAATGAAATAATTCAATTTACAGACAAAGGGTATCTTACAGTAGGGAGGGAAATATTGTTTTATCTGATGTTCTAGGTCGATGTTTCATAGCTGAGGTTGAATTTTGGGTCTCCGTGCAAAACCAACTAAGTGAGAAAGCCAAACGCTTGTCAAATGACTTTTAGAGAGCTGAAATATCTTTATAAACAACATTCACTTAAGACTTGTTGGATTATTTTCCTTCTTACAGCCCCTCCAAGCTCCCTCCAGTGATACAAAATACAATCTCTATCTCCCAAATAAGACGTACGAACAGGAATCTCTCCAAACAAAAGGAGGGAATAACTTGTTCCACCTTTGAGACAGGTTTCCCACTTTCCTCCCAAGGTTGTATTTAAGGGTGAGGAGGGGGAGGAGGAAGAGGAGGAGGAGGAGGAGGAGGCGGGGGAGTTACTTCTGCCCTGGAGCCCGACCCATCCCCTTTCGCCTATTCTTCCTCTGCTCCCTTGAGCGCTACTGAATGGCCCTGTGTGTTAAACAAATGGATCATCTTAACTTTTTGATTGAGTGAGCACAGACTAAAGGGAACTTGAAACCTAATCCTGAGGGGCACATAACCGCTCCACAAATGTTTGGCCGATCTCTTTGCTGGTCGAGGGGCGAGCGCAGACAAAGGTGACCTCGCAGGGGTTAACATTCAGGGTGGGGTGGGGTGGGGGTGTTTTGGGGGTTTATAAAAGAGCCGCCGGGATGCGGTCTCGAGAGTGGATTACTCGCTGCTTCAGGTGGAGTGGCGCTGGCATTTCTTTTCTCTGCAGACACATCATTTTTTGGTCCATTTTTGTTAAAGAAAATGTCTAAACCATTGAAAAAAATTTCCACATCCACTGATTGAATGAATCTCATGCAATATGTGTTTTTAACAGACCAAAATTGTGTTGTCCTATTGATCTCTGTACAAATACTATACTATAATATATGTGGTGGTTAACTTTGGTTGTGGTACATATTATGGCACTTTAATCCTGACATATCACCGTAATATTAACACCCAAAAAACAGTTCAAAACATTTAATCTTTGCAATTTTATNTTTCCACATCCACTGATTGAATGCATCTCATGCAATATGTGTTTTTAACAGACCAAAATTGTGTTCCTGGATATTGCAGAATTGTGTTGTCCTATTTATATCTGTGTACAAATACATGTTTATATGTGGTGGTTAACTTTGGTTGTGGTACATATTATGGCACTTTAATCCTGACATATTACTGTAATATTAACACCCAAAAAACAGTTCAAAACATTTAATCTTTGCAATTTTATTCTAAATATGTGAGTTTTCTGAGTGAGGTACTTAGAGCGTTCAGTTTGCACGCTTCCTTTGCAGGACTGGTACTAAGATGAAATACATTGTTGGTCTTAACTTCAAGAAATTGAGTGTTACAAATAATCACCATAAGTGTGAATAACAAATGAGATATAATGAAATGTGCATGGAATCAGGACCCTTAAACCATGTGATTGGAAAGACTTGCTGTTAACAGAATCTTTTTTTTCTTTTGTTTTCCAGCCCTCCTTGTTGTCGAGACGGAAACCTTCGGGAGCCACATCCGAATTAAAGGAAAGGAGAGCGAACACTACATCTGCATGAACGAGAAGGGCAAAATAGTCGGACGGGTAAGAATCTCTTGGTTTTCAACCCACTGACCCTCCAGTAAATGATCAATATTTTCACTTCTTAATCGCCACTTCCTAATATCTAAATGAATATTTTAAATGGAGCTCTTAATCCGGGCTGAATT
Organism: Notothenia coriiceps; assembly: GCF_000735185.1. Taxonomy (NCBI): domain Eukaryota; kingdom Metazoa; phylum Chordata; class Actinopteri; order Perciformes; family Nototheniidae; genus Notothenia; species Notothenia coriiceps. The sequence goes on along the minus strand of NW_011351697.1, from coordinate 1,758,686 downwards.
GAACGCAGCCTCAGATCTGCTTTCTCCGGCTGTTTTTTGTACACCCTAACAAAACCCCTTTGATAACTCCCAGCCCTTCTTCCATTACGTAATCGGCCTGCTCCTTTGACACTCGATCAGTCAATTATGGACTGCAATCACCACAATGCATTGAGAGACTAATGGTCACTTAGGAGGAATGCCATTGCAATTATATCACTTAGTCACACCAGGTGGCCACAGGCGCGGGATGACTGCATGTGACTCTGACCAACGCTGCGATATGGAAAATAAGTTCATATTTGAAAAGACCCACGTGTGATTTATTTGCATTAATAACTCAAGTTGTCATCATCACAGCATCTGCAATAATTCACACACGCTTTCACTCTCTCATCACGGTCATCTGTTAGAAACATGCATTTTCTTTTCGTTGCTTGGGCGTCATTGGTTTAAAGAATGTTCCTCGACTTCCTCCTTTAAACCAGCAAAGGGTCATTTTAACAATCAGTTCAAATGACATTAACATTATTCATTGCTGTTGACATTCAGCTTGTTTAATGATAATTTGTGTAAACTGTACATTTTAGACAGATTCAATTAAAAGGGCATCAGGATTTTGAAAGTGTCTCCACCCAAATGTTAGATATGTTCTGACTTACCCGTATATCTATGAAGGCATGCAGATAGATGAGATATGAGATATTTACTTCCACCCTGCTTTCAAAGCTTCAGCCGCTCTGTTTTCTAGGAAGGCTGTTCTGTATCGGCAGATAATCCACAGACATCACAGTGAACAGGTTTCAGTGGAAATGCTCTCTTCCAAAGAAAAGTCTGATGCAGCCTCACAAGACTTCTGAGATGTCTCATTGCAAACAGCCTGCTGTGACCATGGAGCAAAGTATTAGAATCCTCCAGCTTTTCCTCACTACTTAGCATTTGTATAATTTAAACAATTAAACTCCACACCAGCATGTTTTTGCGAGAGAGATTTGATGACTTTCATGAATTTAAAGCTCCATATCTTCAATCAAAAGGTTAAATGAGATCATTAGCACCACTTCTTCTATCTGTTTGTTAATTATGCTAAGCTAACTGGCTCTTGCTGCATATTAGCCTGCAGAATTGTTTCTCACATGGCAAACAAGTAAATGATTGTATTACCCATAAAACCAAACTTTTCCTATAAAATACAGCTACTGCAATGTGGCATGTTACCTGAAAGTGAAATAAAGATTAGTTGTTAAAAAGACTGACAACTTAAACAGTGCAGCAGAGAGTTAAGCGTGCGGGAAACGCCACTATAGTGAAAGGGAATTCGTATGCATTTTAAGTTTTAACCCAAACTCATTGGAAGAGGTTTTCCACCTCTGAAAGTAAGATTTCAAATGTCATGCTGTCCTTGAATTTATTAGTTTGCGAACCGCTTTAATGTAAAATAAGCGTTAAAATGTAATCAAAAATGTAGGTTTTCAACACAAAACCAACATTTTAAACTTACACCAAATTTCAAATCAAAAACAGCCCGCACACACAGATGAAATGCAAATCAGATCTTTAATGAATGTCCTATTTCTTCTTTGTGTAGCCCGATGGACGGAAGCAGGAGTGTGTGTTTGTCGAGGAATTCCTGGAGAACAACTACACGGCCCTCGTGTCGGCCAAGTACAAAGGATGGTACCTCGGCTTCAACAGGAAGGGGCGGCCCAAAAAAGGCTCGCGGACCACGCAGAGGCAACAGGAAGTCCACTTCATGAAGCGCCAGCCGAAGGGCAGGCTGGACCCGCTGGAGGAGTTTCGCTTCACTCCAGTTACTAAGCGGACACGAAGGGCTCGGCGGTTAAAAGCCAACTCCAAGAGGAACTGATGGGACCAATCAATGGGACAGGACAGCACTACTTTTCCTCAAAGGGGGGGAAATAGAAAAAAAAAAACGAACTTAACTGAAAAAATCTCAAGCTTCTTCTTGTCTTCACCTTAAAGACTTCACTTCTGTAAAAGAAAGACAGACAAAAAGAACAAAAAAAAAAAGATGTTTTATTTTTGTATTTCAGGATGACTGAATGTTTCCTAACTCTTGGATTCTTCTGGGTTGATGTCATTGTGCTAACGTGTCTGTCATGTTATTTATACTGGATACACTAAAGGACCTCTGAGAGAAACTGTCGCCGTCCTCCTCGGCCACGTTTGAACTGAAGGCAGTGCACTCTCTCTTCTTTTTTTTTTTTTGTTACGCGATGTTATAAAAATCAGCCAACTAGAGATTTATTGGAATACCTGTCCCCTTTTTTTTTGTTTGTGTTGCCCCTGACAACGCGGATCCCATACTTTCCACTGGAATCGGACACCATGGAGACGAACCGGAGAGAGGTGGCGGTCGCAGGTGACTCTGTGCTGCCGGGATAACTGTGTAGCTCTGAGTGCAATATTTTACAGGTCTCTCTTTCTCCGCCTCTCTGCTTTTTTGGCTTTGTTTTTCCATATGTCTCTCAACCTCAGCTCCACTGGCGGCTCCAGGAATGCTGTGTGTGATTCCCTTGACGTTTCCTGTGATTCAGCTAAAACACGACATGCTTTGACTAGTCGGGCACCAGCCGTGGCTTTAGTCTTGTTTAAACAGCTAAAAAGAAAACAATACAAACAAAAATATTACAGCTGATGTGATTCATAACTCCACTAAGTCTTCCAACTTCATCACTATGTATGCTAATCCCTCTTGTCGCCCACTTTCATAACAGCTCTTCCTCAAAGAAAAGGATGATTCTTTGAGTGTGAGCTAGCTAATATTTTTCGGGGCTGGTGATGAAGACGTCCTCTACCTCCTTGTTCTTCTGTGTTTATCTTCACCTAGTCTGACTGTCTGTGCTCAGTTAATCTCCAGAACCTTTCAGACGCTCTTCTGTTTTTTCTCTTCCAAAATCATCTTTCGACCGTGAGCTCATCTTTGCTCCATTTCACACTCGACACACTTTTAGGAAAGCTTATCCCTGTGCTTGTTTTGTGATCTGCAGACAGGAAGACTGTAGCCCTTTACTTCCTTAAAGGTGGGGTAGGTAAGTTTGAGAAACCGGCTCGAGATACACTTTTTGTTATATTCCATGGAATGCTCTTAACATCCCGATAGCAATGAATATTCTGAACCTTGCTTTGACAAAAATCTGTGGAAGCCAGGGCGCTGTAAAAAGCACGGCCAATCATCTGAGCCGGCCCGGCTAAAGTAACTGGATGGCCTACCTGCCTGTCAGCCTTCCATCTGTGCACAAACTTATCTCGTGCCCTCATTGGTCATGTGCGCGTTCGTGTGTGTTGGACGAGGGGCTCTGTAAGGAAGTGGCAGATTTTGTCCGGCTGTGTATTTTCTAATTCTAGCGCACTCGAGCTGGTTTCTCCAAAATGACCTAACCCACCTTTAAATTCACATTTGACAATTAAGACTTCTCCTCAGAAAACCAGATTTCTCGAAATTGTGGGAATATGTTCTGAAAAAAAGGGGAATAGTCTTTGCTTCAATCATTCCCTCTCTCACTGACGACGAACTCCAGCCTCCTCTCACCTGTAGTGTGTATTCACCTGTTTCCGAGTTGCTACTAACAACATGACACATTTATGATCTTTTTTTTTTTTTTAAACAAATGTAAGCGAAAAATAATTTTATGACTATTATTAAGATATTTATTGCCTCCCTTTGTAAATAAAATGTGATGAGTTTTATTTGGCCTCTGTTAATAAAATGAGGACTATATTTTAAAAACTATTTTATGTGTTTTTATTGCACTGGAGAAAGCCTGGTTCAGGATGGAACTCAACAATGTGAACGTTGATTATCAGACTTCCTTAAAGAGAAATGCTGCAGGTAGCCATTGGTTGGACATAGAGTACATTCCCTTCTCCTCATACTGCCAAGGTATGCATTTTTATATACAAACCCAAAGTGTGAGGACTGCTTTTAAGGTCAGATGTTTTTAAATTGAGAACGCTCTATTGCAACATCTCTACAGGCTTTGTATATCACCTTGAAGGGCAACAAGAGTTCACGGTTTGTGCTTTCTTAAAACCTCAATATCATAAACACATTATACAAAATAATTGGGCCAAGAAAGTAAAATGTATCTTTGTATGTGCTCCTTCTATTAAGTGTCAATAACTAAGATACACATGTATTAAAGGGGCCCTATTCTGCTCATTTTCAAGTTCATATTTGTGTTTTTTGCCTCTACTGAGACATGTCTCCATGCTTTAATGTTCAAAAAGCTCTTTATTTGTCTCATACTGCCTGTGCTGCAGCACCTCTTTTCAACCTCTGTCTGAAACCAGAGCCCAGTCTGCTCTGATTGGTCAGCTGGCCGGCTCTGTTGTGATTGGTCAACAGCTTAAAGATGTTTCGCCCCTTATGTACAATCTGTTGGAGCGCTACCCAATAAAAAAGTGATTATTACGTGGTGATGTCACTATGTTACGGGAAATAAACAAAGGAGTCCAATCGAACTTCAGGATTTTAGCCTTTGCAGACCATTTACATGCACTAAAACCAATATATAACACACTAGAGAAAATGGGAAACCTCAAAAAGCAAAAATAGGGCCTCTTTAATAAAATGGGATTATATATATAAGTATATATATATATATATATATATATATATATATATATATATATATATAGCACCATACACCACATCAAAGCTGTGAAATCCCCCAAAAATAAAATTCTCATCATTTGTCAAGATTGAAGATAACCTGAGACGTAGCTTTGTCAACATTTCAGCACTTAAAAAAACAACCTACTTTAAATGTTCTCCCAACCAGTAAACATACAATATTTGAGACATTTTTCCATCTTTTTAAAAGCGCTGAAGGAATGTGGAGTAGCATGTCTTATAATGCTGTGTGCTGGAATGATGTTTACAGTAACCGTCAGACTGAAAGATGGTGGCTTTGAGGGAGAAAAAAATACTTTTGTTTAAATTCCTGGCGATGCTATCAGCCCCCCTCCACCCCGGTAGTTACCTCCAACAGACCCAGACGTCCCCCCTGCGCTCCGTCATGGGGCTTTGGACGTCTGGCCTGCTTTTAAAAGGTGGAAACATAGTGTTGATGTGTGACCCAGTAATCACCATTAACATAATGGATCAGCACTGAAGGTGGAGGGTGGAGGGGGGGCAGCGAGGGATGACTGCAGAAGTTCAAGTTTTATGTCCCTTCATCTCGTCATGATCTCTTTCGACTGCTTATTATCTTCTCTGAACAAGAACGATTTTTACTGAGAATTCCTGCAACAATCTTATCATAGACAAGAGTTCAAGGCTTTTATTGTCATGTGTACATAGCTACAGTTTAGTTATGACAATTAAAATCTTAGGGTACAGGCTCCTCCAACAGTGCAAGCAAAGTAAATAAAGTAAATAAAATAAAATAAAACAAGTAATTGGAATATTGATATAAGATGCAAATGATGATGTTGTGGATGTTCTTTCAAAAGTTCAGGTGTTTAACCGTCTGTATGTATTGAATGTGTTTAAGTAATCATTTGAAAAATATTAAAATTGCAACAAATAAATACTTTTATGACACTGTTTCCCAAGTGCCAAAGTTTAATATTGTGCATGACTATCTTCAGATATGAAATGTTCTTACGGACTCGGAGATAAATCAGCCGTGGTCGAGGAATTTAATCAATGCAACTTTCCAAACCCTGCAAATTCTCTTTCTAAGATCTTTTTTCTTTTTTTTCAACCACATACTTCAAACTTGACCAAGCACAGCCAAACTGCATCGGGGTATATTGACATTTAAACGAGCGCCGATGGTTTCCAACGTGTCGGGCGATTCGCAATAAGGAGACGACATTTTGCATAAGCCTCCCGCTAGGCTTTTCTCTGACTCAACCTTTGATCAGTGGAGGCTAGATGGTCTTGGAACTGGACCAATAACTTCAAAATGAAACATAGAATTCGCTTTTTGCAAAGCCCAGCCCCTTCTCAAAGGAGGAGGAATCTTTAATTATCAAGTAGTTTATATTCTATTATTAGAACATCTAAAGCACACTGAAACAGTGCACAATGGATACAGTATGAAACAGACAGCGGTGTCAATGCACAGAAAAACTCTGTGGTTCTGCGTAAGTTATACACATTTCAGTGGAACAACCAAAAGTGGTTCTTTGGCCTCGAGATCAGCAACCGCGCACTTAACAATTAGCCCTGTCAACAGAAATCTATTCTGTTTGAGACATGAAACAAGTTTTGACTCCCTGAATATTACTGAAATTGTTCCTCAAGGTCAGTATAAAACAAAAGTCAAACGCCAAACGAAACAGAAAACACAGTTCGAGCTATAATACACCTTCTGTCATTAAATGCAGTTTCACGTCACGTCATTTACTGTCATAACAGGATTGCTGCTGCCGCCCTTCAACTCTAAACCACAGTCGCCTTTTAAACTGAGGATCACACAGTGTTTCCCTGTGGATTTCACAAAGTATTTTTGAACCCATGGCTGAGTTTTGTTTTTATAGGATCACAAATGTGCTTACTGTATATACAGTTTGTGGAAAGCCAGACCTCTTCTGTGTTCTCCTCATAACAACATGTGGCCAGCGTGTTATGAATAAGGGTCAAAATAATGGCCAGCCGTTTTAGTGTGTCAGCCCTATTTATATATGTTTCAGTGTGAAGCTTCGATATGTTTTTATTGTCATTTGGAAGCAATGGTTAATGCCCCAATCTACAATGTGTTGGATCACATGAATACAAGTATAATCACCTACAACGATTAAAAGGTTTGACTTTTACTTTGCACTGATATGTCCTTTGATGTGTGGCTTAATCAGTGGCGAACCGTCAGGGCCTTCAAGGTATTCAGAGAATACCCTGGTGTGAACACTCAGATAAAACAAACAAAAAATCGATTTAATTATATAAATAAAATGTAATAAAATGTATATAAAATGAATAAATGAGAATGGTATCTGTGTTGTTGATCTGTAATATTACAATGTTACGTTGATTTGTTTGTCCTTCTCGGACCATGCTCTACGCATTTCAGTGGTTTTGTGTTAGAAAAAAAAGCAACCAATCAGATCTTGTTCTGGGTCTCTGGGTAGAATATCCTTCAGCCAAGGTATTCTACATCCTTGATAGAATGCCCTGGCCGTTGCAATGAATGAGAGCGTACGTTTGGACTGACAGTTTGATCAACCAATCATATATTGATTTGCAGCCAATGGGCGTGTTCTTTCAGAGTTCCCCTCGGTTCCAGGGTATTCTAGAAGGCCCGCTAGTTAACTGGCTCGAGACAGAGGATCTAGAACGAATGTGACGAAGCAATTCATGCCGTTTTATTGTTTTTAAAATTGTTGTGAGTACCCTTTTCAAGACAACAATTCAGTGAAAAGACGGACATTATAATGCCGCGGGTGGGGTGGGTGTGTCTACAGAAGGTCCAGTTGTGATAGACACGGTTCGCCACTGGGCTTAATTGATGCTTCTGATCAACCAAACGTATTATATGAAAGTTAGAGTATTAGTGGCAGAAGTAGTAATTAAAGTACAAACAGCTGAAGGAGAACAAACCTCTCAAAACTACTGAAGAAAGAAATATTTATATTTGAACACACATGTGTGCAGCTCAGTTGCACTGACAGTTTTGGGCTTTCCATTTCAAATAGCACGGACAATGTTCTTTATTATTGACAGGCTCAGACTAAATTTGCTGAAATATTAAGCAATTACATGACAACAAAGATGGGTACAAATCCACTATTTTCTCATCATATTCTTTAATGCCTTTTTGTGGCATTCTTGTCTTTTAAAAAAACAGATGAAGAGTATAGTCGCAGACTCAAAATGGACCGAGAGAAAGGGGTTTAACATTTCACAACGGTCCCACTGTGGGAATCAAACCAGTGACATGTGGCACACGCAGTAACCATCTAACTACCAAAGTGTTGCATGTTCTTATCATTTCCATTCACACCTTTGAGATATGACTTCTATCTGCAGCATTGTCCTTTCTGTAAAGTAGCATGCCGAAAAGGGACACTCCGTAATGAACCACAGAATCCAACATGTAAACATACATAAACACTTTCTCTCTTTTCTCATGTACACACACAGACACACCAGTCAGCCTCGTCCCAGCATCAACAGATGCCAGGTGACACAGCTCATTAACTTCTCCTTTCTCCTATTCTTTTGGCTCCTCATTGTCTTGAGATATGAGATGGGCCTTTGTTGAGAGTTTTGCCCCCTTTTCTCTCGGCCAGGCAGGGCCCATAATTAGTGCTTTGCGCTGGGCGTACTTTCTCACAGGGCTACGACACAATTAATCAGCACTTTCCCACCAATGGGCAGAATCCGCTTGATTCTATCAAGGCCACATTTTTAAGTTGTGACGCCTTTTTCCAGTAATAAAAGTTGTACACATGAGACAACAATGAGGTTTCAGAATAGATGCTACATTTGAACAACAACACATTAGTGGGTGAATTACATCACTTTATCCTTTAAGCTGTAAAACAAATAACAGTTTTAAGTATGTGCTATGCCTCGTTTAGGTCCGCAAGGGAAAGATTAGCCAGGAGGGATTGTTTCGGAAAACCAAGCGCCGGGTGCCAGGAGATTTGGAGTAAGTTTAGCAAGCAGTAATTTACCTGGCATCTGAGCACCTGTTTGTAAAGCTCACCTGTCTGGAGCTCCACACGTTAAAACAAGGCTTAGAAGAAGTGTTAGTGATGTTTGGTGTCCTGACTTTTTTCTTAAAAAAGGTTAGACAGTACATCATTTTGAATCCAATCCATCGATACACCAACCACTTGATTTATTTTTGGATTGTTACCTATTGGGCTAGTTTGACCACAAAGAGGTATGTCTATACAGAAAGCAAACTTAAAACACATTTTTAAGATCACAGTTGCAGGAAAGATGTGCCTGATGTTCCATTTGTTCCATTTGATAAGGGTACAATTTGTATGAGACTTGGAGAGATTGGAAAGGGACCAACGGCTGATTTTTGCCTTTACTAAGAAATCCAAGAGATATGAAATGGGCTACGAATAGGATGATGGCAAAGAAAAGAAAAGCCAAACTCAGATTACTTAGTCCTCCAGTCAGTTTCAAACTAACGCAAAGAAAACATTTGGGAATAAGATCAATTAAATCTGGTTTAATGGTAGGAGACCAGAGAGATATGTGGAAGAACAGTAGTAAACAAAAGGAACACTCATGCAGACCTTTCACCTGAGGTCGGAGCACAGGTCCTCTGCTGCTAATCTGACATATGTTTTCATGAGCCAAGACAAGCAACCCTGCCATGGTGGCCGCTCTCCAAAACTAATGATGTCAAGTGATTCCCTCTCACAGAATCCCTTTTAAAAACAGAATGAAAGAGGCAGAGAGGGAGGGAAATGCGGGGACTCTGGGGGTCCAGCGAGGGTATGAAGTTAGAGAGGAGGGGGGGGGCAGGTTGCAGCAAAGAAGAGGACTAACCCACACATTGTGACTAAACCCAACATGGGGTCGCTCAAAGACCCTACCGGCTACTTCCCGTGCCAAATGTTACCCCTCGCCACTATCATATCATTGTACAAAGAGAAAAGGGCTCACTTTATATTTACGCCATTGTTATTGCCAGAATATTGCTTTTAATTGCTGTCCTGGTTTCCCCGCTGCGGTATAGGACGAGTCTGAGACGATTACTCAAAGTAATGGAGCATAATGATGTCTCGGAACGGCCCCTAAAGCTCAGGTCAGGGGTTGGACAATGTGAACATTCAGCTACTTAGCTTCCTTTGCAACTTTGTGACAAAATCTGTTTGCCCAACACCAATTAAGATGCCTCTCTGTACGCTCTGGTCAATGGGTTTGACGGAGGGGGTCGTCCAACGAGTTGACATGTCCCTGAGCACGAACAAGCTGGCCTGTGTCCTCGCCTCAATAATTGGTGTCCCTTGCAACGTGCCGCTTCCCAGGGCTGTCCTTTGTGTCCCCATGGCAGTCCTAAATGAGGGGAGTCAGGGCTTTAATGGGACTCCTGTTGGTTTTAAACAAACACAGGGCGACCCCCTACTGTTCAGCATGTTGCATAGAACAGCTGGGAGTCCACAGGGCTCTCACTCGGGAGCCGGCAACCCCCACGGGGGCCCAAGGGCTCGCTGCCTCCTCCCCATTGTGCCGCTGATGACGTCCTCTCAGGAGCTCGACACTAATTCTTTTCAGACAAGTTTCAGTGGCCTGATTGCAAGGTGTGGTGCCAAGTCACAGAGAGCGGTGGGACGTAATGCTGTGCTGGTATGTGATTGGCTACTAGGGGGGAATGTCGACCAAAAGTTTAAAGAAAAGGATGAATGTAGTGAGCAAGTGTGGTGGCTCCAACTGGAACGGGATACAATTCTTCTTGATTGTTATAGGAAGACATTTTGTACAGGTGCGTCTCATTTCCCTGTACCACCACACAGAAAGGCAATTCTCGAGGCGAAACTTCTCCAATGGGGTCAAATCTTTACCAAGTGGTCTAAAATATTGAGCTATCCATGGCTGAATTGTAAATGCACAAATTAAATTAATGGCCTTTGGCATTGAGGCAGGAAGTTTATTGTCAGCTCCGCCTTGGTCAAGTTCAAACCAGAGCACCTGTCAGTCATCTTGAAGACATGTCTGCTTTCAAACGACCTTCAGCTGAGGGAACCTGCAACTGGGAAGCCAGCAGAGGTTGCAGACAGACGTAACTAAATACTTTACAGAAAGTTTGGTTTTACTTTTCAAACAGGTCTTATCCCTTAATACAAGCAAGACTCTCAAATGTCAAAAACACAGACTGATCAATGACATAAGAAACTTATTTGGTTAATGTTTATTTAATGAAAGTACACACACTGTGGCTTTAATCGCTCTTCACAGCATCTTGAATTTCAACATTTGAGCTCCTTGATTTGCTGGGAAAGGAACATCGTGGCTCCTCGCCTGAATTTCATTGAGAAAGCAGGGAGGATTTGTCAATGGGGCTCTTGAGTGCAGTGTTGATGTTGTGTGGCTAATGTGTTTGCGCTGGCTGTGATAGAGGGGATTAGCTCCTTTGTGGTGGTCTGCTGGGACCGCAGACTACTGGACTTTGAAAGCATACTTGCCAACTTACTCACAGGCAAATCAAAGCCTGTGAAAAATTGTTCCCTCGGCACCTAGTTGACTGGTTGACCTCTGTGTCGGAAACACACACACACACACACACAGTCTGTTCCTCCAACTGTTTGTAGAGCAGCTGAGGGTCAAGGTGACAAATGGCAAACACCAAATAAATCTTCTGATGTGATCACCGGCTAACTAGTCAGCCAACAATTAACCTGCTTCCTCTGATAAAGTTGAAACCAGTTTTTTATCTCATGCTATCTGTACATACATCTCAAACCCACAATTAGACAAAGTTCAAAGTGTTTTTACAACCGTTACATTACTGCAATGTCACTTGTTTGATTCCAGCCTTAGGGCCTTTGCTTTATTGGCATACCCCTCTTTGTTCCCCAATATTTACTTTGCTTTTACTGAGTCAAATAAAGATTAAAAAAAACGCCTGAATAGTATTTTGTTTTTATAGATCTAGTCTATGAAAAGGTTGAAAATAAACCTCAAAATGTATCATCACAAGAACATGAGGTGTGATCAAAAACACAAGAATGTAAAACCCATTCAGGTCAAACTCACTCACATCAAAAAGAGTCTTCTCTACTTCCTCTCCAGTTTTCTAAAGACAATTGATCTCCCCCCCATCTTTTCATCCTCCATCTGCAACTTAACTTTATGAAAGCACCGTGACAAAAGCCTCCACACCCACACACAAACACTCATATGTGACCTCTGCGATGCCCCTGCCAGTGTGTTTACAGTAAACTGAACCAGTCCTAAGTGTACCCCACAAAGGACCCTGCAGCCTTTGTTTTCCAGCACACTCCCAGGAGCCTTGCGAGGATGAAACAGAGGTATGAGCTTCTAAAGTTACCTCTTAATGAAACGTATCAACGCCGCCAATCACAGCGACACAGAATGCCAATAGCTTTTCGCCACGAATGGACGAACTCTGGGAGAGCTCGACTGAGAAAAAGTCAGCAACAGAGGAGGCATTCATCTACTTAGAATAAAGAATAAAGTGTATATTTATGCTGTGTTGTCCAAATATGCACACCACTGTGTTTGAATAACAGCTAGAAGTATAAAATGTTGATGTATTATTGTGCGTCAACCTGGAGAATACGGCTCCAAACTGACTCGCTTAACTCACAGTTTGTGAAAATGGAAGTCTGCTTTATTGCAACCCCACATTGTGTGTCAAGCTTTTTTAAATGTTATTTAACCCTGAGACGGCAGTAGTTTTCAGCAAAGAATCTCTTATAAACAAACTGGTATGCTAGCTGACTTGTACCAAACAGCAAATAAATTAAGCAGCTAGCTGGTGATAATAATGGCAGCCTTGACATTCCCATGAACAAACCATGAAACTATACTTAATCTATCCACAGACTTAAGATATGGACCTAGTCACCTTGATGTCACTCAGAGGTTTCTGAACAGCCGTGTCAAAGCTAGAAGTGGGAGGATATTAGGAAAGCAGAGAGCAAGCTGCTAGCAACATGAAACGGCACCTGCTTACTAATAGAATCAAAAACAGATGCATTTTAGAAAAGTAAATTAGCTAGAACCTGAGAGGATTTATTTCAACGAGGCTGTTAACAAATTAGTTTCAGCTGTTAAATTGTGGATTTAAACATAAGAGGTTAATGGGATTGACTCACTTTTGGAGCCAGCCTCAAGAGGCCATTCGATGAACTGCAGTTTTTAGCACTTCTGCATAGGCTTCACTTTTCAATATCATTTTTTTCCCCCACAGAACTTAATGAAAATGCAGTTTGGTCATATCACAACATATCTTTAAATGAGACACATTGATAATGATTGACAATCGCACATTTGGAGCCTGTTTAAATATTAGGTGGTGACCAGAACATTTGGTAAAAACCGTATAACTTATTAAGTTTGCCAAAACAACTTTATGAAGATAATATGTTGACGTTGCTGGCTCTGCTGCCCTCAAGTGGCCACAACAATTTGATAACGCAGCTTTAACCTTTGTATCATCAGTGAAGTATAACATATCCAGGATATTTTTTTTTTGGATGGCCATGCATCTCCCAAAAGCTTTTTAAAGACAGCATACTGTAGAGCCCAGGTGTTACTCATTACACTAACGATAACGATGTGTTCTTCTCTATGTCGAAATATCTGTGTGCGCGGCCCCCAGCGCATGCAGTCTACTTACCAGTTGAGTCAGCTTCCTGGAAAGAATATACATTAAAGCAAGTGCAGGCTTTTATCTACAACAGTTAATCCTTCCTCAGACTCATGTTGAATTTGGATCAGTGATGTCTTCACTATGGAACGCTGCTCTACGTTTAACGAGGTTTATTTCAATCACCTGTGTTAGCCCTCGTTAGTGTCTCACAGCTGGAGGCTGCTCATCAAAGCTGCAACAGATCACTGACATCCCATAATGAGATGAACCTGCTCAACCAAAGGGTTCAAATTGCTTTACCTCCAACAGACTATGCATTTATTTAAGTTGCCATGAGTTAAAAAAAATCCTTATTCCTTAATGTTTTGCAGAAATGTAAAATATGAGCATGTTGAACATTTTGTTTGCTGATAAAGTCTTAAGGGTCCCATGTCACGGCCATTTCTACTGATCATAATTCCATTGTTGAGGTCTACTCAAATACATTTATATTGTGCAATTTTCCAAAATCACATTGGTTTCTCAAACAGCATCTCTGTATAGTATGTGTATTCACTCTCTGTCCTAAACGCCTTGTTGGAGCTCCTGCCCCCCCCCCTCCCTGTGAGCCCA
>NW_011351697.1:1737514-1744794 GCF_000735185.1 Notothenia coriiceps | reverse complement strand
GAGACACGCGGAACTCAGCCTGGGCACACACACAAACTCTCAGCCAGGCGGCGGGTGTGTGTGTGTGTTTCGGGCTGGGTTTAGCTGTGTCTCGCTGTCTCGCGGACGGCCACTGGGCNATTTGCATAAACGGGATTTGATTGGCTGACGCTTCCAGCTCAGCTTCAAAAGTTGAACATTGCTCAACTTTTGAATCCTGAAAATCCTGAAAATCCTGGTCCAGGATTTTCAGGATTTTCAGGATTCAAAAGTTGAGCAATGTTCAACTTTTGAAGCTGAGCTGGAAGCGTCAGCCAATCAAATCCCGTTTATGCAAATCTGACAGTACAAGCGCTAGCCAATCAAACCGCGTGTAAGCTGGGAGAGACAGACCGCAGTTCATTTCCTCATATTCCAAACGAGAAATTACGGTAGCAAATCAACCGGTTCTTTACACCCAGTAACTATTTACCGGGATACAAACCGGAGGAGCCAGGCATGGAGGGAGGTGGCAGAGACAGTGGGTGAAACTGGTAGGTTTTCGCCTGTTTGGGGAGTTTATATATATATATATATTTCCCGCATAAAATCCCCGGGGTTTTTTGCTTTGTATGTCGGGGGCGGGAGATTCATGTGATTGGTTGTTGGTCGCATTGCTCGCAAAAAATCCCCAAGCTTTCAGACACGCCCAGCTCCAAGATTTTCATTTTTTAACGCTGCTGTGTTGACGGGCCGTTACAAGTTCAGGAAGTAAACTAAGGAGTCCAATGGAGGCGTTTCATGCCAAGGAACTTTGGGATTGTAGCCCTTGCAGACCATTTACATGCACTACAACCTATAGAACGCACTACAGGAAAAGGGAAAAGCCCCAAAAATAGAATAGGGCCTCTTGAAGGGACCTTCATCGATGGAGGAACTCGATTCATAATAATTTCATTGCCATTTCTACACTGTAGCTTATGACAATAAAACATTTGAATTTGAATACATATAGAGGACATGAATGAAGATGAAAACCGTAGCATTTCAATCAATCTGTCCTGAGGCCCCCAAGAGGCCAGAACCACCTCTAATGACAGGTTTGATGGAGAGGATTCTTTGCACTGATGCTTCCTGAGTATTTACTGTGTTTCTGTTGAATAACAACTGTTGATGAAAAGCACGCAGCGCGCTGACACACTCGACTGAAAGCAGAGCGTTCGTCCTGCAGACTTCAGGCAGCTGTGGCTCTGCTGTGGAGCGACGGCAGGAGAGAGAGAGCTGCTGCTCTGCAGGATCATGTTTATGCATGAGTTTGCATTTTAAAAGGGAGGCTGTGGCTCAGTGGAGAGTGTGCTGGAATTTGAATCAGGGGGTAGCAAGTTTGAGTCCCACTGCAGTCAGCATGTTGTTGTGTCCCCGAGACACTTCTATGTAAATCGCTTTGAATAAAAGCATCTAACAAGTAATGTAATGTAAAAAGTCAATTTGTGACAACCCGGCTTTCATTGTGCCGTTTCCAAACCGTCAACAGAGTGAGATGCAAACAGCAGATTTAACACGCTTATCATCTGTTGGATTTACATGTTAATATCAGCAGAGAATCAGAGAGAGAGAGATCTGAGAGCGGAACATCCGAATATGAATATGTCAAATCCCACAGCACACGCTTCCTCCAACGTTTGTGGAGGATTCACGTAAGGCTTAACGCGACAGCTGTTCAGGTATGAGAGGTTGTTGGGGTAAACAGGAGAATTCAGACATTATTTTAGACACATTTGGCGAAAGATCGTGAAATTATTCAGTCATTATTTTTAGTTTATTTGGCAGAAAATGTTGTACTTTTTCAGTTATCATTTCAGATTAGTCAGAAAGAAATGAGTTAATTATTCAGTAATCATTTAGGATTATTTGGGCAGAAAATGTGTAATTTCTTTAGATTTCTTTGCCAAAATAAGGCAGAAAATTCACTAATTTATTTCGAATAATTGGCAGAAAGTTATGTAATCTTTATCAATTATTTCAGATTATTTGGCAGAGAATCCTCCGGAAGATTCTGTCATTATTTCAGACTGTTTGGGAGGAAATGCAGTCTTTTTTAGCAGAACATTTGACTAAAAAGTCTAATTATTTTTTAGATTATTTGGCAGAAAATTCCAAAAACAAATCTTTAGTTTTTGTCCAAATATTTCTTAAAACGTTTGTTCGTTCCTGCTTCTCAAATGTGCCATCGTACACCTCCTCCAATCTCAGGCATGATGTATTTAGCTGTACAGTAAGTGATAAGCAGATGTTCTCATGAAGTGTACTTTTTACTTTTTACAACCCCGAAAGATGTGTAGCGTCTCAGCTTTAAGAGTTACTCTCCTGCAGCTTCATCACAGATGGCATTTTGAGTTCAGGAAAAATATACATTCTAGTCCACAGTTTGTCTGAGGTCGTAAATCTGGAGAGAGAAATGCAAACTCGGCTCTTTGGGATCCAGCTTTTATATCTTTAAAATGCTCATTCCAGCCAGTCTGTATGACACAGATATATATGCTGAATTGCATTATTGGACATTTAGTTCTTGTGCTTTTTTTATTTTTTTTATTCTTTATTTATTTGGGGTCACATTATAGTACAAGTACAGTTTTTCAAATCATATATTTTTAGAGACCCGAAAGTGACAAATGAAATAGCAAACAAAATTAATCAAAGTAAAATAAAAACGAAAAAGTACACAGGGGTTGTTTGAAATAGCAAATGTCTACACATGTACATGCATACATATCAACATACATATATACATTCAATACACATACATGTGACCATACATACATATCTATACATATACATTCAATCGGTGTATAGAAACAGTCAAACAAGGGATGGTCGTCTTTGGGATATGTAAATTCTCCACTTTTTCCATATTTCTTCAAATGTGTTTTCCTGAAGCCTCATTGAGAAGGTGATTCTTTCCATAACATAGATTTCATGGATTTTGTCGTACGAGTTGTCAAGAGAAGGGATATCCGCTTTGAGCCATTTTCTAGTTATTGCTTTTTTTGCTGCAACAGTAAGAATTCCAAATAATTGTTTTGTTTTGGAGTTTGTGGGGATTGAATGTACGAGCCCAAACAAACAAAGCAGCTGTATTTTTAAAGAAGAGCCACACGTTGTCTTCTGAATTTTACCTTGCTGCTTTAAGATATTACAGCAACCAGTTACATTTTTGTAGAGCACAGCTATTCAGAGCATTGTTGGAGCGCATCACTGACTGATCACTTCTGTTGGATGTTGCATAATGGGGTCTGTGTGGTCTGACTGAGCATATTAGGCTTCATAAGGGAGGAAGATGGCTCTGAAAGTTTGGCAGGTATGATGAACCTTTCTCTAAATGTAGTCCAGTTGGAATGCACGTCTAAATAAAACACAGACGAGCATGTTGCTACAGGTGACAAATAAAATAAACCAGTGAGAGTTTAGCCAATATGAAGAGATTGTTTCCAAACAGCTCTGAAAGAAGTCATGGTTACTATCACAGGCGCCGACACCAGAAATACCAGCAGCTTTTTATAGCTGAAGATGACGATTTCATATTTAACATATTTTCATATTTAACTGCTGTAACTCTTCGAATATCCAGTGCGCATTAAACTATGTCCTCTCTGTGTGGTGAAGCTCTGAAACAATGCAGGGACCTTCAGCTTCCTGTTTCTCAGAAGACTTCATAGCTTTATCTTCCAGTAAGCACTCTTATTTCATTACAGTAAATATTACATTAGATACTGCTGCTAACACTAGTAGTACTATAATATCTTATGCTGCTAGACTTTAATAGAATAATGCTCGTGCTACTGCTACTTTTCTGCAATTATCGCTGGTTGTTTTGGAACTTTTTGGTATATTTTAAAGGAAGTTCCAGGGTCTGGTTAACTGCACACTTATTAAACGTACACTATGCTCATGCAATCTCTCTGTGCTGACAATATGGGGTTTATTTATTGATGAAGACTGTTTTCCTGTTGATGTGTGTAATTTGAAAACCCGTCTAATGAGAAACTTAGTATCATCAATGTCAGACATTTCAGGGTTAGGGTTCACAATCTTACTTATGTAAAAATACCTAAAGTAATACAAATAAACGTACTAAGTATATATCTTAGTGCACCCAATGACAATTGTTGGGTTAGGGTTAGGGTTAGGTGTTGTCTTGTGTATGTTAATGAAAGTTAACATGGTCCAAGTTGTTATCAATGCTACATTACCGGCACCATCGCTGTTACATCTGCTAATATTTCTATCACTATTACAATTTCTAAGACTATACTGCTGTGTGAATATAAATGAGTAGCATTTTGTTGTTACCATAGGAACAGTAAAAAAAAAAACAGCAGCAAGCTTTAAAGTGAATTTCAAGGTTCACATGAGGGGAACAGCTTGATTGCATGTCAAGCAGCCAACCTGCGCTCAATGCCAGGACACACATGAAGAGGCTTTTCTTTGCTGCTCCAGTGCTAAACAGAAATCTTCCAACCTGTCTGTGGGGGACTTTCCACCGTGACTGTAGCTACACTCATTAATCAGTCCCAAAAAGCAATGTCAAACCAAATTTGTCACATTTTTATGATTCATTGCTTTGAGAGAGGAGGAGAAAAAACTCTCCCCTGAAGCCGGGATTTCACCCGCAGCAAGCGATTCAAATGCAATTTGTTGCTTTGTCATGTAAAGGTTGCACTGATAGTGACGGATTGCCCGTCATAGAGTTTTTTCTCTGTTTGCACAGAGTCGTACAAGAAGTTAGAGGAGTTCAGAAGTGAGACTGTTTTCATACAGCTGTGATGTATGATCCTACAGATTATCTGTGATCAGATTACAGCAGCTCCTGCTGACCCGTCAGCTGTTATAGATGGAAAACCAGACTGCCTCAGTCCAGCTTGATTTGACCAAGCTGTGAGAAAATGATAAATGGCCGCAGTAGAAAAAAAAGCAATGAATAAGTCTCCTTTCAACAGAAGTTACTTAACTTGAATCATACCTCAGTGTATCCAGAGACAGTGGTAGCTAAATCTGCCCAAATAGTTTAAACCCTGTAATTCTTAAAGCAACCACAAAGGGTGAATTGCAATCCAAACAGCTCTGCCAAGCAAAATCCTCCCTGAACTATTTTAATGCAATTCAATTACATGCAAACATTTGACGCAAAATTGGTCCCTTTCTATGCAAATGAGCCGCATTGCAAAGCGCCCACGAAGATTAGCGCAAATAGCTACATGCAGTGATAGTAAGATTATTAGCATTTTAGAAAACTGGCAGTAACAGAAGCACATTTACAAGGGGTGTCACGCCCAGACATCCGAGGAAACAGATCAATTTAATATGAAAAGAGAATTATTTCAATTATTTTGAAGTCAATTTGTTTGAATACAAATGAGACAGCCACATATTGTTTTTTACTACTACTATGGCAATAACATTCGATGTGCCCCTTTCCAACCATTCTCTTTTTTTAATAGTTATGCATCCACACATGAACACACTGATTTCTGCAGTGGATGGCCATTACATAAACATTTTTTAAAAAGATTCCTACACCCTTAGCAGAAGTGCAATGGTCAGAGTTAGCTCTGCAGGAAAACCACACAATTATTATAATTAGCATTGATGTAATACCGCAAGCGTGTTTCTGAAATGGTGGCCATTTTTCCCAGTGACTTGCCGCATGGTACAAAAACAGCATCTTCCCCAGGGACTGCAGTATATTTTGTAAGATTAACACTGAATAACATTGAACTTGAACAATACAATAGTAGCTAGCAGGTAGGTTTGTTTTGCTTTTCTATTGTTAAAACATGTTAACAGAAAAGAGAAATGGATAGATGCTGATCTGACTAAAGTCTGAAGTCACCCATACATTGTTTTACATCTCATCCGAAATAAAATAAAAACATGGCAACATCCTTCTTCTTATCTTAAGAATGCTTGTTGAAATACTTTCTCAGAGATTCTTAAGCATAAATTCAAACATAACCATAACAATGTTTAAAAAGTATCCTTGAGAGTGTCAGAAAAAGCATTGCAGATGTGTGTCTGTGTCAACTCCTTGTGTCCTCGGAGGGAACATTTGATATAAATGCCTTCAAAGATGTGTGACCTTTTGTTTTGAATGTGGTCTTCTTTTTTCCCACAGATCTGCTTAAACTAATAAACGTCTGGTTTTCATTAAAGAGTGCACTACATAAATCAAAAGGGGGCATAGACTGCGTGACTTGCATCAAAAGAAGGATATTTAGTCGCTTCCAAAGTGTTTAAGTCTGGTTATTTTATCAGATGTTTATGGATGAGTGGAAGGGGACAAAATAAGTGGAATGTTTTTGAAGTGCCAAGAGGTAATAAAAGGAAAATGTCTTGCTGTTAAACAGAGCTTGTCCTGTACATGATAATATATTTTTCTGTCATCAGCCACAAAAGAGTTGTGATGTTGATCTACTGGAAATGAGGTTTCATTAGATTCACTGACAATCAGAAGGGGGCAGTACAGAGGTGGTGGAAGTGTTTGGATGGTTATAGATACTGTTCTCTAAAAACTGTCTGCTTGCATGTACGGTAAGGTCAACATTGGAGGTGGTGTTGTCAGTCAGCTGTGTATCATCCAGGACAAGCTAAGAAAGCCATTTTGAAAGTTACTTAAACTTCAGAAGATGTCATTCCTAGAACCATTTTGTTTAGTGAGCCTAGTGTGTTCAGGTTAACACAAATGAATTACAAAATAACACTCCAAAAAACCTTTAACCCAAGTGCTTACAAATTGTTATTTTGCATCACCATAATTCTAAAGAAAAATATCTGTATATAATTTAATTTCCATTGGACTTTGTCCGTCAGTTAAAAAGAGCCACAAAGGGGATTATGGAGACCCAGAGACAAAGCATCGGATTCCCCCATCTAATAACTCGTGGACAATTGCCAGTTCCAGCTTTAGGGAGGGTGATGTAATGTTTATACAATATAGGAATATTTCACTTCCCTGTCAAAGCAGTAACTCACCTGCGTTTATTCAATCTCCAAAGAATCTGCTGCTGCAGAGGTGCAGAGACAAGGATCGGTCTGTCACCGAACGAGATAGTGGGCGGGGGGGAGGGGGGGGTCCGCCCAGCTAAGGCCGTTTTTGGGACAGTCTCTGATAATGATAATGTCAACAACTTAACTTGAAGTGGTTGATCTGAACACAGCTACAAAAAACTAAGCTGGACTGAACTCACACACACACACACACACACACACACACACACACACACACACACACACACACACACACACACACACACACACACACACGT
>NW_011351697.1:1638896-1737292 GCF_000735185.1 Notothenia coriiceps | reverse complement strand
TATTGGTGGAAAACCAGGTGCACAAATCACAGATCTCCTATACTGTTAGAAAGTTATGTATTTAGAAAGCCTTCTTTAATGATTAATCAAGAGAGCTGCTTTCAATATGAGGTTTCTTGGTTTCATTACATTCAGTCCTCATAACTTGGTTGTGTAAACAGGTTCATGTCCCCACATTGTCTTTTATACAGGTAGACATACACACATGAGGGGTCAAAAAAGTGTAAAATCTGATTAATGCTCTTCTGTTAAGGTGGTCTGGCGGTCTTGTTTTAACTCTCCACCAGATTAATTGTTGTCAATATAAACTCGAATAATGATTTTATTTATATTCTCAACTTAAGCATTGTCTTGTATTGTTAGATGCCATATACACAACAGTCAAATGTTTAACCATGCAATAACTTTTTGCACTTAGCTTTAATATGTTATCCACCAAGGAGGATATGCTGTTGGTTTGGTTTGTGATTTGCTGGATTATGGAAAAACTACTGGCCTGGTTTCCATAAAACGTTGTAGAAAGGTGTGGTATGGGTCAACAATGAGTTTATTAGATTCTGGAGATCCAAATCTGTGTTCAATTGTTTTTCCCTGATGGAAACGGGCTTAGTGGAAGTCTTCACTCCCCTAGTGACCTTCTAGTTCAATATTTGTAATAGAGACAAAAATACCATAAGAAAAAAGTAATTGTCTTTGACTGCAAGGTGGCCAACACAAACTATTAAAACAATTGAATAGCCATGCATGCAATCTCTACATGCCCTAAGTAATTATCTTTCTTCAATTCACTACAGGCCCTAGAGAGGGACACGATGCCCTTGATCATAAAATACATACCTGTCTAACATTACTAAAAACAAGAGGATCACTCATTACCTCAAAGTCTACTTAATCTCTGTGCTGTGTCCAATATTCTACATGCACAGAGCGGGAGCTACAAGTGTACAAGCGTGTGAATGAACACTTCATGAAGTGATATTCTTTCACTTGGCCACGCTCCACCAAAAATATGCAAAGAGTGTGGAAAAGAGCGCCATCACTCTTAACAACAACAGAGCCGGTGACAGCGATGATATTTTGGTATGATTTGATTTGCTATGATAAAGCAGAGCAACCTTTTGATGTGTGATTAAACAAGTGACAGGAGAGTTTTCAGAGTGTGTAAGGGGAAGAGTGAGATGCAAAACAAATAAGATGAGAGAGATTTGAGGATAAACTATTACAGATTATGTTATGGTACAAAGTGTACAGCCTGTACCTGCAGTACGCAAGTCTAAGCAAGCAGACGGAGACAGGAAGACACCCAGAAACAACAGTACAAATACTACCATCACTACCCCTACAACAACTAGTACTTCTACACTGCTAGACTACTACTACAGTACTTCTACAGCAGTATCACTACTCTAGTCTACTGCTGCAGGACTGCTACTTCTACTGCTACTACTAGGCTACTAATGCTACTGAATGCTCCTTGTCCTTCTACCACTTAAAGGGGCCCTATTATGCTAATTTCAGGTTAATGTTGTCTGTATGTTCTGCCTCTACTGTGACATGTGTACATGCAACATAGCCGGCCAGCTAACCAATCAGAGCAGACTGGGCTCCGGTTTCAGACAGAGGGTGAAAAGAGGTGCTAAAATAAAGAGCTTTTTGAACATTAAAGGTCCCATGTCATGCTTTTCCGGTTATTACCCGTCCCCTTGTGTGTTATGAAGGTTTTTCTGCATGTAAGCGGTCTGCAGAGTCAAAACCCTTAAAGTACACCCTGTAGCGAGTAAAACTCTAACACAGAAAAGACCTCCCCAAAACGCCTCGTTGGTGAAACGTCATCATCCATTTGATTCTTCCGGGTACGTGCTTACGAAAGCAGGTACTAAATGGGCCAATCCGTGGAGCCGTTACGTTACATCCGCGGAGCCGTTACGTTAAGCCCCCGCTGATTGGTCCAAATTGACCAATCCACACACACACTCAGTGCAGGCAGCTCTGCTGATCTCTCCTCCCTGGCTGCAGGCTGATAACGGACAGTTGGGATCGCGGCGAAATTCTCTCTGCAGACCCATTCTCACAGCGTTTATCAACCTATAAACCTTTTTCTTACTCAATATCAAGGGGGAGCTGCAGCGAGCCGTTTAGTGCAGAAAGTGAATACTGCTGAATACACATACTTTACAGAGATGCTGTATGCGAAACCGATGTGAGTTTGGAAAATTGCACAGTATTTTTCTATTTTAGTATACCTCAACAATGGAATTATGATCAGTGGAAATGGCCATGACATGTGGACCTTTAAAGCATGGAGACATGAACTCACCAGGTGACATTTCTGAGTATGCAGGATTATTGGCATAAAGAAGTGAATCTTAGACACGTTCCAAATTGTTTCAGAGCTTTTTTAAGATTAAAGCTCTGAATAACATCTCTCCAAAATAATAATATAAAACGTTTGTTTGTAATCCAATGGAAGAAAAGACGAGCAAGGAGGGAAGAGAAACAGTGAAATTGAGAGAATGAGGCATATGATGGGATGGCAGGGTAATATGGGATACAAGCGTAAGTGGGGTCATGTTTTAGCTTTGCTCAGTCACGTTCTCTTTGCCGTTACCAGCGGTAGTTGCCAAGTCGAGGCTCTCGCTTTATGTAATGCTTCAAAGGTGGAGTGCCAAACCCGCCTTTGTTTAACAAAACACCCACTAATCTGCGGCGTTGGAATATTCATCTGTTCTGATGGACTCGGACGCCGTCAGGTAAACTCAATGAACCCAGACTGATACCAAGGTTACTGAGGTATTTTGTTGAGGGCGGAGAAAAAATATTTTGATAAGAAGGATGCTGTGATCCAAAATGAGTGGCATATTGTTGAGCTGGTCTGCAGCTGTCGGTTGCCGGATTGGTTAGTGATAAAGACACACTTTAAGTCTGAGCCATTAGACATGACATAATCATTACATCCAAGGCCACATAATTGACTGATATTTAGAGATTAGACTGTTTTGGTCTTACATTATAAATATATAAACTCCCAACTGCACCTGTGCTGAGTCTGCATGCTTTTGCTAACATTGTACCTTGAAAGCATTCGTCAACCCAATGTAGGGTTAGGGTTAGGGTTAGGTGGGGGTCATGGTCAGTATTCTGGTCACACATTTTTTCTTCAAAGGACCTTATTTTCATTATATTTCTTTTTTTGGGGTCATGTTTTTCTTTTTTGCCTTTTTTTCGGCCACCCTTCACTTTAATCTGATTTGTTTACACGTGTTATTTAAACATGAAATGGTGATTGGCTAATCGGTTGGCTTCAGTGTGACATGTTTGAGAAAATAGAAAGGTATCATTTCACCAACATATCTTTAAAAATGTATTTTTTCTGATTCGCCACCTATTGGTAGGATGCGACCATTTTACATTGCCTTCCAAAACCTTTAAAAATAATGGTTTCAGTGATAGGTTTGGGCATAAAAAACTACTTGTCAAGGTTAGGGGAAAGGTCTTAAGAATACAGAATACAAGAATACAATGCGTAGCTAAGCTAACACTAACATGCTTCTTCCACCATTGATCCTGAGAGATAACATGTTTACAGGATAACAATAGTTGAGTGGAAAAAAGGATATTTGAGCAGAGTGTTGAAAGTCCCAGTGAAGTCTGAGTGCACATTCTTTATGAAAGCAATACAATCCCTCTAACATGATGTTGTGTAAAACAATGAGAAGAGACAAGAAGGGAGAAGGATTGTCTTGAAACACCCTCATTACCATGAGTTAGTATAAAAACCGTTTCCATTTTTCATAGCATCCAGCCAGTGCATTGTGGGATTACCGGCACGGCTGGAACGCGTCAAGAACCAATCAGGTGGCTTGGCTACAACTATCTGTTGAATAAGAAGCTGTGTGGTCTCATCCTGGGACGATGACCGAGCATTTTATGCTTCATAAGGGAGGGAAATGGCTCTGAAAGTATGACAGGTATGATAAACCTTTCTCTAAATGTGGGCCAGTTGGAATGCAAGTCTAAATAAAACACACAGGAGAGACAGTTGCTACAGGTGAAAATAAAATAAACTGAAGTGCATTTCTGAAATGCCACATATCTATTTTTGGAAGACGGTAGAAACTTATTTCTTAAATTCCATCATTCATCTTCCCTAAACTATGTAAGATCAAATCTGTGAAGATGTCTTGTAAAATAAGACCTCAAGTCAGCTATCCGAATAAAATAGATGACTTCAACATTGATACCAGTTTGAGAATCAGGTGCATTGCAAAATAGCTTTCCAAATCAGTAAACTAAAACACTGCAATCTCACTAGTAAATAGTTGATAAGGTGAATGCTGGAAAACAAAACCGTGTTGATAGAGAATGACTTCATGAATGTGGTACTTGTAAACCACATCATCAGTTATTTTCTGGCTGAAAATAGGATTCTCATTTGTGAGTTTTTCTTTTTCCTCAGACAGATATTCAGTTCAAGTTGTAAGTACTGGTAAAATGCAGTAGCTCAAGAGACATTTCACTTCGATGGAGATTCATTTCATCCTGTAATTCTATGTGCAATGTATCCTATGTGATCCCAGGATAAAACAAACTGCCTGCAAGAATGATGTTCCTTTAAAAGCAGCATAAAGAATTGAGGATTTATCATGGGTGGTTTTCAACAGAGGATCTGAAGACCCGAGGGAAGACATCTGGGCTGGATTGACTACGATCCAATGAAATGATGTCTAATGGGAAAAACTATGAAAATCCTTTATTTTTTCACAGTGGAGTAATATACATTGTTTTGGCAAAGGGGACGACGTTTGAGAGTAAAATTGAAATTGTATGATACGCGATTTTCCAAGAAGAGATGAAATGGAAGGTATTACATTGATAATCTGTTTAAGTACAAGAAAAGTGTTGATGTTCAGGGATTTGGCCAACTGTCACTGTAACTGGACACTTCACAAGTAAGTTTCATCTGCTTATTTTAACAAAGTGATTTGATGATTCCTTCCAATATTATTACCGATCTGCTGTATGCTAACTAGCTAGCTAACGTAGCTAACCTAGTCATTTCATACTGACGACAAACTTACAACACGTCAACAAGAGCTCTGATCCAGCTGTGTTCATCACTTTTTAGTGAATCTGTTTCCTTTTTTATTCTGGCAGCATATTTTTGCTGTAATTTTAGAAAACGCTCCGCCTTCTTCAAGTTGTGAAGTTGATGAAGATATTTCTTAATTTGCATGTGT
The DNA here is from genome assembly GCF_000735185.1 of Notothenia coriiceps. Taxonomy (NCBI): domain Eukaryota; kingdom Metazoa; phylum Chordata; class Actinopteri; order Perciformes; family Nototheniidae; genus Notothenia; species Notothenia coriiceps. The sequence continues at coordinate 1,732,055 of NW_011351697.1, read as the reverse complement.
TTTGGCTTATTTGTGTTTTTTTATTTGCATGTTTTTTTAACTGTTTTAACTGATTCTCCTAATGGCTGTTTTTTGGGCCGTTTTAACCCGTATAAGGCTTCTGACTGAAACTTGTTTTTCTGAAATCATACATGGTCAGATCTATAATTGTAAGTGAACCCTATTTGTTCACAATCTTAACTAAATGTGTTCCTCAAATGACATATCTCACTTCCCATTGAGTGGCATGTTTCTGAGTTTTGATCCATTGCGTCCTTTACAGGCCCGTGTTTTCTATGGGAAGCACTTTTCAGGCTTTTCTGTCATTGACTGGTTGGATTCCTCGGCACACTGGCAAACAGTAGCTTTTGTGTTCACCGTGCTGGATCACTGAGCAAGGAGAGGGAGGGAGAAAGTGTATTCTCTCCTCTCCCCAGTTCGTCTTTTTATCCTGTGTTGCATTCTCCTCGCTACCTCATGTATGGAACCTTTTCAGAAACGAGGCTGCCTCTGCTTTGGGAAAAGACACAGACTTGTTTTGCATATTGCACAGCTATTACCAGACACAAAATCTTCTCACTGTTTCTTTGTGTTTTTCTCTGTAGGAAGAATACTCAGATTTCTAGGAGATTACCATTAAAACTTTTTCGTCAATCCTATTTTTAAATCTTCAACAAGTAGTTATCCCCAAACAATCCATGAAGAGTAAAACAACTACATACTCTCGTACAATGTAAACATTTGTGGATAGTTGAATGACTTTGTGTTCTTGTAGAACAATGCATTTACCAATAGATTACAATACAAAGCCTCACCTTACATGGTTTAAATTCACTTGTTGGATCAGGATCAGGTTTGGGTTGAGTGTGTAGGTCAAACAGGCTTTACTTTAAGAGGCTAAAGTACACAAACCCTACGATAACACTGCAATATCATTATTAGTGCACCTATCATGCTATTTTGAGGCAAATATTATGGGTCTCAGATATACTAATATATAAAAACATGTCGATGATGTGTTTTTCTCAAAATACAAACAGATCATGCATTTTAGACATCCCTCAAACCCCTCTTTTCCAGCCTTCTTAGAGAGACGCGGATTTTGGGTCCTTAGCTTGAAAAAAAAAAAAAGGAGGCGGAGCTAATGCCTGATCAGAATTCTACCGGATATAAAGTTAAATTCTGCTGTGATAAAACGCCATCCTGTTCTAAACCACATCAAGGATTATTTCTGAAACCGTATGGAGCTCAAATGCTTTTCCTCTTGCGGGTTTATCACAAGGAGAGTTCCTTTTTTTATTTCCTGCTTTTTAAACACATTTGCTCTCCAGTACAGGTTAGCTCTGAGTGTTAGCGATGCTTGCTAATGTAAAAAAACACCATATTACGTCCAAAACACGTCAGGCATTGTGTCTGATAGCAACTCTCTGTGGGTCCACCATCCGAAATTACGTAATATCGGCAGCAAATCTGTGTCCGCTCGTTGTACCCCCGTTTTAAAAAGTTGTAGGTAAGGAGGAAAAGAGAAAGGGTTTTATTTTCTGATGCTGCGTGAGTTCCCCGACGCACCGGGACACATATTTATGCATAAAAGACATCAAAAAGTGCATTTTGCATGATAGGTCCCCTTTAAGATAGCCCATTATTCAAGAACCCCAATAGCCATAGACAGAAAATACATTTTCCCCAAAATAAAAGCCCATTTTAGTGTATTTAATTATTTCCCAAAAGAGCTGTTAAATCAGCTGAGGATGCTTCGGGAGCAATACAGAGCCATATGTTATGATTTACAATAGGATTTAAAGGTTATCTTTTAAAGCGCGCCCTGTGTTAGTGGATCTGGATTGTGTAATGCTGGTAGCCTCTAAGAGTGTGTAGTCTTAGAGCAGTGGAGCATTAAGCATTTGTTATTTTAGATGAAAGGCTAAAGGACTTTGGGCTCTCTGTCAAATTTTACATTTCTCAAAGTATTGTGGTTTTGGAATTATCAAGCAAATGGGCAGTTCTCACAATGACTGGATGAGCAGTTGTTGAGGACGTCACCAGTATATAACTTCAATTACAAGTTTTATTTTTTTTATTTTGGAGCAAATCTTTCCAAATGTGTGCTCCTCTCTGTGTCCAACAGCTCAGACCATTGAGTGTTGAGTGGAAGCCCTCTAATCTTGTTGGTCACGGATTAGAAAAGGCTTCAGATTCTTGATTCCAGCTTTAGTTAATTTGGTGACCTTATCACTGCATGCTGCTTTTCAGTGGACACTGTGTCTCCGAGCAGGGCAGTTCCTGATTAGCTGAGAATGTGTGGAGTACGGCGGTGAACGCCCTTTTGTTCTGCTTTGCAACATCGTCCACCTCCCTCCTGTGTTTGGGTTGAACGTGATCTGACGGTAAGCGGAGCACATGTGCCGGCCGCCACCAAAGTCTCAATGTGCGTATGTGCAGTGTCACTGTCAAACAGTCAGGAGCAGCCCTGCACCTCGATGTATCAACTCTGCAACCGCCTTAAAACACACACTCACAGAAGATTAGGCCTTTTTCAAACAGTGAAGTGTCCACGAAAGTTTGTCATGAAATTATCTGTTTCAACTGATGGTTCGAGTCCTTTTTGATGAATAAAATGTTCTGCGTGACGAAATCCTTCTGGAGAAAACAAGAAAACCTTAACATCTTAGCAGCCACTGTATTTCAAACTTGATAAATAGATTCACATTGTGGCTGATCTGGATTAGGACACCAGTAAACTAGATAATAATTTAATGGAAAAAGTATAAAGCATAGTTTTGATAAAGTAATGAGATTCTGCATGATGAAGCAAATACAATGGGCAGAAACGAACTAAATATGGCCTTAAAACAGTTGAAAGACGTGCATATAACTGGCTTTAATGCACAATATAAATCACATTGTGTCTGCAATGTGCAAGTAATTTACAGCAAAAGCATGAAATTGCACATTATTAATTGCTGGGCTTCTTCCCTGGCTATGTTTTAAATCTGTTATGATGATGAGCAGGAGAAATAATATAAACAGTGCATTGCTACATACTTACCTAAGCATGGGAACAATTCATAGTGTTACAAGAGCACTTTTCTGATATACAACAGGAGGGTGTGTGCATATTATGTGGCTGATCAAATGGGTGTTGACCACTAAAAGGGATGAAAGTGAGTTATGCATTAAGTGAAAGTTGGGCTTTTTTAGTCTTTTATCAGTATCCAGTAGAAACTGTAACAATAGGTGTCATAGCTTAGGATCGTCCCGCATGACATACACAGTAAAGTCACTGTTATAATAATGAGATGATCCAGTGAGAGCGGAAAGGTCATGCATTACAATGTAACATGCTGAAACAATTTAACTTCTATGGGGTTTCCTTTTATGGCTTTAAAGTTAGGCTTTCTATTTGTCACAGTGTACTACTACAGCCTACTGGGAAGCTCACTTGTTTGGGGGCAGGCGGTGACAAAAGTCTTTACACAATCATTTAGTCACTATTGATCTTAAAGAGGCCATAAATCCCACATACCGACTGAAGATACATTCTGTTATAGAAAGATAGCAACATGAAATAGGCTGCAATTAGTGTGGGGTGTCTCGTGTTGATCTGTGCGCATTAAAGGGGACATGTTATGCACATTTTCAGGTTCATAATTGTATTTTATGCTTCTACTGTGACATGTTTCCTTGCTTTAATTTTCAAAAAGCTCTAGAAAAAAGTGTGCATTTTAGTAAGGTACTTATATAACGCTTCATCCAGTCTCTACGACCCCTCAAAGCACTTTACATACTACATGTCATTCACCCATTCACACCCATTCATTCAGAGCAGTGCCCTCACTCTAGGACCTCACACTCACACACTTTCAACACACCGTTGGCCATCGGGAGCAACTCGGGGTTAAGTATCTTGCCCAAGGATACATCGACATGTTGACTGCATGGGCTGGGATCGAACCCACAACCTTCTGGTTGAAAGACGACCGCACTCCCTCCTAGCCACAGTCGCCCTACAAATATGAAAGTATTGAAGTAAAAAAAATAAACTGGTGGCATTGATACCAATAGATGCTTTCATCCGAAACACACTGAAGCACCATACCTTTTTTATTATGGGTGGCCCCATAAGGAGTTAAACTAATAACCTTGGCAGTGTTTCACTCCCCCCTCGTTGATTTATATGTGTTAAACAGGTTACGATAACTTCTTAGGGTATAAGGATGTTCTGTAGGAAGGATATCTGGTGTAAAAATATGTATTCATGGTCCATAGCAACCTCTCAGGCCTGCTTTAAATAGCATTTATTTTAGGCAACATGGGAACTAAACTTTGTACTTAAAAGTCTTTAAGGATTCATATGATTAACAACTGTCTTTTTATTAGATAAACTGTCTTTGTAAATACCACCAACAGTAACACGCTCACACACAAAACAGATCTTTGCAGCCTTTCTTTCTCCCCCTGAAGCACCCTGACCATGATTGATTGTTGGGAAATAGTGGTAATGTTGCTGCGCTGGAATGCCCATTACTGAAAGATTCTCGCACCCCTACGAAATTCCAGCACGCCGGTGAGTCGAGGCGTCACAGACAGACTTAAAATACGCCTGGAATCTACATTAATTCATGTTTAAAAGCACAGGGAGGACTTGTTGCTCACTGTTTAGAAAAAGATCTTCCACAAATCAGTTGCATCTGTTTTTCTCCATTTCTCTTCCTTCATTTCTTCTTCCCTGCACTGCTCTGTCCATTTAAAGGCAGCAAAGCAAACACAGTGTCTTTCATGTACAAGCTTTTAGTTGCTGAGCCTCATAAAGGTTGATGACACTTCACGGACTGCTGGGCCACATGAGAGAGGAGCCTGGAGTGCGGAGGAGACTGTGGCAGGGATGTAGCAGACGGTGAAACACCCCACACTAAGTTTACCCACCTTTTTATTTGTTAATTTATACCTCCCTTGGGTTTTCTTTCCTCTAATTTGCACAATCTGTTATTATTCTCTCTCCTACATCTGCAAATAAACAAAGTAAGCCGCTCAGTGATGAATGGTAATGCCCTGAGCTTTGTCCATGATCCCCCTGTCTGGTGTTAATTAGCACTCGGGCTGATGTTGACCATGACGTGATACTGGCTCTGATGTCATGGAGTCCAGCGACCTCGCAGGTCAGACGCCACATTGCACACTGCGGCTTTGAAGCTCAGAAATATTGAGTCATTTGTTACAGCCCCTGGGTGGCATTCGATATCATCTTCCCAAGCGTCCTGCGAATGTTTGATCTCTGGATCTAGGATGGAGACCGTTGGACCGTTACCCTTGGTTTGGCTCTGCCAGGTTGCAGGAGTGTGATTCCCCCTAAACAGACAACTGATTCCTCTCCCATTGGAGCGGGGAACAACAGGGCGGCCGTAGTCACAACAGAGCGGGGAAACAGTTCTTCTTTGTCTCGTGGTGTTTAATTACAAGACAGAAATGATGCTTGAATTACATTTTTAGCGCAGTTGTTACATTTGTATAAAAAACGGAGCTGAACATAGCTAGGAAATAAAACAATGGTTAACTTCCCTAAATTAATCAATTAAATTGCTGCTCCTTTCCACCATGCGCTATAAATAAAACAACCAGTATAAGTGTACATGTTTTGTTTGAAATGAACTGCCATGTGCGAAATAAACAAATAAATAACAAATAAATGAATAATTCAAACCTGAATCAAACGTGTAAGAAAAGCACCATTTGCATTCATTTAAAGCTAAATGGTGCATGTAAATGGTCTGCAAAGGCTACAATCCCAAATGTCTCTCCCACACCCACCCCCCCCCCCGCCCGAAATGCCTCCATTGGACTCTTTAGATTATTTCCTGAACATAGTGACATCACTATGTAACAATTGGCTAGGGTCCCTTTTATGTGTATGTGCTGTTCTGTTCAACCCTTTAGTGCAAATGCTTGAAAGTCATCAAGAGAAATTCTTCTTTCTATATTAAAGATGATTTTTGATTTGTTCTTGATTGTCTTGTGTATTCAATTCTCTGTCTTTCACTCACTGGATTCAGTTGCCTCTTGTTGAACCGAGGAAGGGCCGCAACTCTGCCAACGAGCTAGCACGTACTGTGTCTGCTTGCAAACTATTTGCAAAATGTTTTAATCAGGTGTCTGCAGTGACAGCACCAACATCTTTGCTGGCAACTCGGCCTCAAAGGGAAAGCAAGCACGAGCATGTGCTTAGGCACCTGATCAGCGTACCACTCCACTGATGTGTCAGCTGTAAAGAAAAGGATAAAAACAATTTGAAAGAACACAAAAGTGGTGTCAGCTTGCCACGTAGGAGTAAGGTAACACGTTGGACAAGATGATTGATGGAAACATGGCAGATGCTGTTGAGTGCGACAGCTTATTTGGACATTTGTATTGTTGCCTTCAGAGACCATTTGTTCTGTCAAAAGGTAATGCAGGAACAGAAAACTCGCTGAGGGTTTTCAGACATTTGCCAGCATGTGTTTGGTAGCAGCCAGGTACGTTTCACCAAGGAGAAGCGCTTACAAAAACAGAGCAAGAAACAGAACATCAGACATAATAAACTATAAATACTTTGTCTATCTTTTAATCCGTTGTAAGTGGAATGAAATTGCAATGAGATCATCATTCTCAATCACAGTTTTGTTTCTGCATGAAATTCTGGCGGCATTTTGGGGTGTGACTTGATTTTGGAAGGTCTTGATTTGAAAGGTCTGTTTTAGGCTGGACCAAAACTGCAAATGAGAGTCCATCAAGTAAGATGGAAGACAATGATGAATGAAGACATGTTTCTTATAATTGGTATAGGCATGTTTAGACTTGAAAGACTTGCAAAAGGTGATAACGTTTGCAATGTTTTTACCTACTGACAACGCATTAGGTTTAGGGTTAGGGTTAGGGTTAGGTTTTGCACAACGCGATTCATTCTTAGGAATTTCATCAAATGCCAGTAGAATGCATATAAAGCCAAACCAGTGTCTCCTAAATGCATAAAATACCATTTGGGCATTCAAAGATGATCAGAATCCAAATGCTATTGCAGAGTTGATTGGGAACATGTTATCTACTCACAAGTCTACAATCCCTCGAAGTAACAGCTCAACAGACAACGAAGGGGGTGTCGAAGTCGATGTCTGCCTTTTATAATGCTCTATTGATCATTTCTGTGTGGACAGCTCCTCCAACATGTTTTGTCATTCGGGTACAGTTCAGGTATGGGCTGCATTAGCTGTCTCTACACGCTAACACAAACTTTACACATCAAAGAGCAGCGCGAGAACATAAGATTCAACGTCATCCAAACAAACACTGAGAGTTTCTATTTTCCACGAGGAGCGTGGCAGCCAGCGCAAGATCACTACAGAAATATGTTAATATTTTCTTTAGCAAAGGTCAAATATTTAATCTATCCCCACCCATTTTTGATATGACAGTTGAGGTATGGTGTCGAGTTTACACAGTCAAGATAAATGAAAGCATACTATGTTTGACAGCCTTTTACTTTGCTGGGTCAAATTCTGGCTGAGGACAGTCTTGAGAGAATGACGCTGTAAGAGGCGAACAATGAGGCAGTAATGAGAAGGACACAATATTTTAAATGTCAAAACTGTTTTATCAGTGCTTGATGGCGGGTTGCTGCAAAGAATGCTGAATCATGAAGAAGATGTGTTGTGGTGAAGAAGAAAAGAAACCAGCTGAAGAAGGGAAAAAGAAAAGTAGAACCATTTATAAAAAACAAGCGATGTTTTAACACAGAGTTTGTTTACTGTAGTAGACATCCAATTGAATTAGTTTGAGTCGCTACTTCAAGGACACGTTAGTGATCCCTCACCTGCTTCCCATTGGAAAAAACTGTCAATACTAGTTGAATCATCGATGTATTTACGGTCCATATTGTACAGTTTATGAGATCCATGAGCAGAAATTGTATATAATATTAATAATAGTTTCTTATCAGATGAAACTAAGAGTTTACAGATAGCACAAATGAAAACCGGCTTTTCCTGTTTTTACCATGGACTGTATAAAATATGTACGCAGTGCAGTCTACATGATGTCAACCATAGGTTTTTAAAGAGCAGTCGTGAAGCTGAAAGTAAGCAGCTCCAGTCCTTGCCATCTTGGTCGTAACGGCCTGGAAATATAGGAATATAGGAATAATCGTTCTAGAGCCAAAGATATTTTTTTATTACAGGCTGTAAACATTTTTGATTTCTGTGTAAAGTCTTGGGGTTCCATGGAGATTAATTCCCATTTGGAGATAGCCTCAAGTGGTCATTCAGTGAACTGCAGTTTTTTGCACTTCCACATTGGCTTAGGTTGGGCGCTTGGTTGTAACATTATTGTTTTTGTTGGATTGGAGAAAAACAAAAATCGGCTAGATTGGCTTTTTGGCTTCATACTGCAAGGACATAGTCATCCAACAGTGAACGGCGTGGTTCTGTTGTCTTGTATAAAAAAACGTTTTGCTTACATTACAGTTTTCTGCCTGCCTTCATATAGGTTAGGCATTTGTTAAAGGAAATGTATTTCTTTCAAAACAACCTAACATTTCCATACATTTATTTTTCATCTTCACCAATGTATTGTTGTTCAGGGTGTCTCTTGAAGCACCCTCACTGCTCCAGAGTTGGATAAATAAAAGCAATATCAACATTTTGAGAGTTGCAAATTAATTGTTTGTAATGTGCGATGTAAGCTGATATCAAATCAAATCAAGTTTTATTTATATAGCACATTTTTAAAACGATTTTTGGTCGAGCCAAAGTGCTGTACAAGCAATAAAAACACTTTACTACAATAGCAAAAATAAAAATCACACACAGGGAAATATCAGGAGTCATGCTCCGCTCTGACTAGAAGGCCAGAGAGAAGAAGTGAGTTTTAAGTGTAGATTTAAAAACCCCTAGGGTCTGGGCCGACCTCACATGGAGGGGCAGAGTGTTCCAGAGCCTGGGGCCAGCTGCTGCGAAGGCTCGGTGCCCTCGGGTTTTGAGCCTGGTCTTGGGCACTATCAGCGGCAGCTGGTCAGCCGACCTTAAGGCTCTGGCTGGGGTGTAGCACTGGAGGAGTTCGGCTATATAGGCAGGAGCCAGCCCATTTAGTGCTTTAAAAACAAATAAAAGGAATTTAAAATCAATTCTGAACCGAATTGGAAGCCAGTAGTGAGGCAAGAATTGGGGTGACGCTTTTTATGGCCAGTGAGTAGACGTGCAGCTGCGTTCTGCACTAGCTGCAGGCGTTTGATTGAGGCCTGGTTCATACCCACATACAGAGTGTTGCAGTAATCCAGTCTCGAGGTAACAAAGGCGTTAATAACCCTTTCTAGGTCTTTAAAAGATAAATACGACTTGGTCTTGGTCAATAGTCGTATTTTAAAAAAGCAGGTCTTGACTACGGTGCTGACCTGCTTATCAAATTTGAAAGCGCTATTGAAGCTCACTCCAAGGTTCGTGACAGAGGGGAGGATGTTTTTATTGAGGGAGCCAAGAAGAGCAACCGGGAGGCTGGAGGTTGGGGTCCAAAAAAGATGACCTCGGTCTTGCTCTCGTTGAGGTTGAGGACATTTTGGCTCAGCCAAGATTTGATCTCTGTTAAGCAGTCCATCAACTGCTGTAATGAGTTGACATTTGAATTGAGAGGCAGATATATCAACACATTCTCACTCCCAACCCGTCAACATGTGACGGGTTGGGAGTGAGAACGTGTTGATATATCTGTACATCATTGGCGTAAACAATGGAAGGGGATGTTGTGTTTTGTGAGAATTGAACCTAGGGATATATATTATCTTAATAATCTTTCCCTCTTCCTCATCACAACATTTTTAAAACTCCTTTTAAAATAAGTAGCTCAGAATGGAATAAATTGTGCAATTCCCGGAAAAAACACAAATCAAAGATCAAACAGACACATAATTCTGGGAAATTGAAACAAATCATAAATTAATCTCCGTAGGTGTTTCTTCTCTCTCCCTTTTAGAAACAGCAGGTGATATAACTGCTGATTTAAAACCTCTCACTGTAGCGGCACCAATTAGTTTGGTGAACATTTAGATGTGTCTGGGGCTCACGGACACTCTTAGATCATCCTGACTCAGTGGGAGTGGCTTGGCCTGGAGCAGCGCGGATAAATTATCACAGTTTCCAACTCTAGTATGGAGGCCCCCCCTGTTTCTGGATAAATCAAGCTCCTACATCATGATAACCAAATCATCTTGTAGTCAGCTCTTAAAACTTATATATTTTTATTTCTAACAACAGGTGGGGGCATTGACACATACTCATTCATTTAGTTTAAGTAGATATGACTTTTTTTAAAGACATTACTCAGAAATATTCTGTCCGTGATGAAGAAAAGTAACTGAAGCTGTATACCCCGGTTATCTAGGCCCTTTTTGTTCGTTTTTTTACACTTTTTGACCTCGAGAAACGATATTTCTGGATGTAGAATTCTTGACAATAAAGCTGACTTTGACTTTTTGACTTTGACTGAAGACATTTCAGTTATTAAGTGAATCCTGATATATATGTTATGAATGCCAAAGAAGCATCAAATGAATATTTCAAGCTGATAGCGCTAAAATAAAATTCAGTGGATCACAAAGGTTTCTGACAGATTATTTTGTGTGCACCACATTTAATGGCAACTTGTCCAATAGTTGTCAAGATATGTTATTCAAAACCCAAAGGGATCAAGAACGTCTTTATGACATATTTAACCATTAATGTGCCAATCACCCTGACAGCGTTGGAGATGTTACTGTGTAAGTGATGGTTATAATGTACTGGTAGCCGATCTGTTTAAGTGAAGGGATCTGCACAAAGTGGGGAACGCTGCCGTTTATAAAGCTAAGTTGCTCGTGTGGCTAAAAGATAATAAACACATCATACTGTAGCTGGCCTGTATCTGACCTCCAAGGTGCCAGGTGCATACTGTCTGTTGAAACAGTGTGTGTGTGTGTGTGTGTGTGTGTGTGTGTGTGTGTGTGTGTGTGTGTGTGTGTGTGTGTGTGTGTGTGTGTGTGTCACAGACTCAAGTGAAGTAAACCAAGTGGAGAAAATGCCAGTGAAGATGAGTCTGGGTAAGGATCTGAGATGATTAGACCACCTACAGATGATTCAGCGCCCGGTCGAGGAGATTTACTCCATCCTCAGCGGACTGGCTCCTCTGGCTTATCAAAGCTCTGGCAGCAGGAGCGCTGATTAAAGATCTTTGATTAAACAGGAATGTAACATGATTTAGGTTTACTTGATAAAGGATGAGTTAATGTATCATTCTTGTTGTCTGTGAAGACCAGCAATTTAGAATACGATCAACTCCTACCTCAAGCTAGAAATCAGAGATAAACAGGGTTTAATCACAAGGCATGAAACCAGATAGCTATGACTTATACCTTTGGCGTCATCGAAATGTCACTGAGGAAACTCTTTTGTTGTGGGATCAAGTGGTGCCCTGCTTTCCTCCTCAGGGGCAGAGCCAGATGTTTGTGAAGGATGTGTCAAAATTCACGGATAAATTGATCACCATGTGCTCGGTCTGGCAGGAAAAGCAAGGAGGTAGTGAGGCTAATTTATTTCGTGTGAAGATTTATTTATTTGCATAAAAGTACACGAAGCACCACTTTTAAATAGTTGCTGAAGGCTGTAATACAATGCTAAATAATGAACTTGTTCATCCATTTAATGTACGTTTATTAACAACAGAAGACGTTTGAATTTATCTAAAAATAGAAACAATGAATTCGAAACCATTGTTATAAAATCACTTGTTTCATCATGACTGAGTCTTCAAAAAGGGTGACCACATGCAACAAAAATGCTTGAAGAATCCTTTGTCCACTTATTTCACATGAAGCTTCGTGCTTAAGTTGTCCTTTAATCATATCATATCTTTGATCCACCCACCTATCAGAAAATTAAAGGCTCTCACTCACAGATTCTCCATTAGTGGGGAAATGTGTGCACTGAACTGGTTGTCCTCGCCAAACATCCAACATAACCAGCTGTGTCCAAGCCTTACAGCGGAGCAGTGCGACCAGACAATAGGTACTCAGTCTGACTCCAGGTCAGAGGCAAATCTGGCATCTTTTGATCTCGGTATCTCTCTCTGACAAACACAGTTTTATATAAAATAAAGGAAATACTTTATTTGATCATTTAAAGAGACACAGATGACATGCAACAAAGATCAAGGGCCAGATCCGAACGCAGGAGGTTGTGATTATATAGTTGCATTTAAGCCAGTGTGTTCTTTTTAACATCATTGTTATGGAATTTCTGCTCGGAGATACAGATAAAATGAACGACATGTGACAAAAGATCCAAATCTCCCGAGGCTCAAAGGCATTTCAAGAAGACACAAAGGTAAAGGGTGATTGGGATTTCAATGAAAGGACATTATAATTACCAGATTAGCTTGCAAGCTCATGCATTGTACATCTCACAACCAGGGCCGATTCTAGGGTCTGTGGGGGCCCTAGGCAAAAATTCACTGGGGGCCCCTCGAACCAGCTTTCATCACCATTGTGTTATAAATAATCTGACACCAACAAAAAAATTGCTAAATTAAACAGTTTTTTATTTAACAACTTCGCATTTTTGTTATTTTCAAAGTTAGTTATTAGTTAGTAATATGAATATAAAAGACATACAAAAACGAATAAATCACACATATAAATATAAAGAACAATTAAAACCAGAATAGTTTTCCTTTGTAAATCTACGTGAAGTTTTTTCAGTATTCTGCGGAAAGACTAGATCTGTTTCTTGTATTGGTCCTCTTGTTACTAGTGCACACTTTTCACTATCATTTAGGACATTTGGCCATTGTGCAGGGTCGTCTGATGTGATCAAACCTTTTGTAGTCGTGGTAGTGCTGCTGGAGGTAGGGGTTGACGTGTCATCTTCATGATGAGAAGATGTTGCTGTCCCACTGGAGGCAGATGTTGACGCCCCACTGGAGGCAGATGTTGACGCCCCACTGGAGGCAGATGTTGACGCCCCACTCAAGGTAGATATTGACGCCCCACTGGAGGTAGATGTTGACTGAACTGCTATGACCAAAAAAGAAACAGGGAATATCATGTTACAAGGAATATTTGGAGTGCGATGCACAGTATAATCAATTAAAAGTGGAATACTTAACTTACCATCATCAGCATTTGGAGGGGGCACCTTATCCTTTTCCGTTGCTGCTGCTGGTGCCAGAAACTTAAGAAAGGATCCTGAGGATAGATAATAAAGTGAAACTTATAACAGTAACATGTTAACAATTCAAAATGCTTTCACTTTATATAATTCAAATTCCTCATATTCAGCTTTCGAATGTTGTTCTTGGGGATAGCTTCCACTATTGTTTACTATTTCCATTTCATTTGAAAGGGACAATGTAAGTGAACATGGTTCCAATACAGAGGATTGTGCTGGAGCCTGCACTATGGCTACTAAGGTTGAAATATACAGTTTTCAGTATCATCATAAAACCACTAGGAGTACACTACAGAGAAGGAAAATACAATAAAATACACTCAACACATAGCACACTAACTTAACAATAAGTTATTTAGAGTACACTTGTCCAAATGTCTTGCATCTAAATGTCCTAATTTAACATTCATAGCTTGACAGTTAGCTCAGTCGGACACAGCTTCATCAGTTAACTAGCCTACAGAAATTAGCTGATTTCCCCCTCCAAATTACTCCCATTACTGGCCCATCTCTCCCCCATTCTTATTGAGTGAAACGTTAATGTAGAAATGGCCATGTTTATTTCAGTAACAATGCCAAAAAGATTAATGAAGACGTGTTAATACTGTAATTACTAGCTTTTACGTTCTTTCAGCCGGCTAGCTAAGCTAAGCTAACACGTCAACGGTAACTGTAATTTCTAGCTTCTACGTTCTTTCAGCCAGCTAGCTAAGCTAAGCTAATAGGTCAACGGCGTTGTACCGACCCGGCTGCGCACACTTGACTCGCTAATGTCACGTCCAGCAGAGCAGAGACTGTTCTGCTAGGTTAACTCATATCATGTTAAACGTCAAAGTAAACAAAATAAATAATTTGATTCTAGTGGAAGTTACGTAATTCAAGTTTCTCTATCCCACAGTTAAGGTTAGACTAGCAACATTTAGTTATTTCGTATTTATTCGTTATCTACTCAACTTACTTACCACTGTCTTGTTTTTTCTCTCATCTTCTTTCTTCTTCCTTGTTTCGCTTCCAGAAAGATAATTTCTCTTAATTTTTTAGTGCCTTTCCTTGTCATCAGGATTATTTAGTAAACAATCATGCACGCGATTTGCGACACTGACCGGAGTGAGCCTGGATAAGTATGGCGTTATATTTGTGCCTCTATCCTGAGCACGCAATGAAACATGTTGAGCATAGAAAATGCGATTGAGTGCACACTTGAACATCGTAGTCTCATCCCAATACCCCTCCCCGACTCCTCTCTTCCCCTCCTCCGGGACTTGACCCGGAAATCGATCAAGACACGCCATTTTGAAGGACGTCGCTGAAATGCAAACGGAGGAGTCGAGGAGGGGTGAGGGAGGAGGGTTGCGGGAGGAGACGAAAGGGAGGATACACGCGAGGATACACGCGAGCAGACTACGCGGAACTGTTTTCACTACTCGCGTATAAAAGCCCCCCCCCCCACCTTCACAGCTGGTCCATTTCAACAGAGGAAAAGTGACAACTGGAAGATGAGTGGAAAAGCGTCACATAAATGTATAAGTGCTCACAGCTCCGTGGGAATTATTATGTGCAATTCATTTCTAAAAGGCTTTCACATTATTATAATTATACTTTTATTTAAATGTAGGCTACATTTTACACCAAAACGGAACACAAAAGCAGGACCAAATTGACATTGAATTCCTTGACTAACAAGAGAAAGATTCATTCATTTAAATACATATTTAACCAGAAATGGGCCAGTTCTAAAGGGTTATTCAGTTAAGCCCGTTGAGAGGGGATACAGCTGTGCGCATGTCATCATTAACAGACGTCGTTTNCCTCATATTCGAAGGGCTTTTCGGGGAATGTCTCTTGGGAAAAGCTTGCCCAACTTCTCATTTTTTACTATTTTCCCATTCCATTTGAAAGGGACAATGTGTTAAGTGGGAAACCCATGTCCAATAAAAGATGTTGTGAGCCTGGCACTAAAGTACTCAAGGCGGAAATATACCGGTTTCAGTATCTCATAAAAACCCACTACGAAAGGGCAAAATACAATAAAATACACTCAACACATAGCACACTACTAACATTAATGTTACTTAGATGCACTGTACCAAATACTGTTTATCATAAATTCCTAATTTACATAAGCCTGGACATTAGGCTCGAGTCGGACACGTTTTAAAACTGCATTACAGGAAAGTTAGCTGTTTTCCCCTCCCCAATACCTCCATTACTGGTGTCCCATTAAAACAACGGTGAAACGGTTTAATTGTAGAATGGCAGAGACCATGTTTATTTTCAGTAACAAATGCCAAAAAGATTAATGGAGACGTGTTAAATCTGGTAATTCACGGCTTTTTACGTTCTTTCAGCCGGGCTATGCTAGCTCAAGGCTAACCACGTTCCAACGGCAACTGGTAATTTCTAAGCTTCCCTACGTTCCTTTCAGCCAGCTAGGCTAAAAGCTGAAGCTTAAGTTCTGCTATGTTAAAACTCATTGTCAGTTAAACGGTCAAGGTAAAACAAATAAATTTATTTGATTCTAGGAGTTACGTAATTTCAAGTTTCTCTATCCCACACTTAAGGTTAGACTAGCAACATTTAGTTATTTAGTATTTCATCGTTATCTACTCACTGTCTTGTTTTTTTCTCTCATCTTCATCTTTTTTCTTCTTCCTTTTTTCGCTTCCAGAAAAATAGTTTCTCTTCATTTTTTCAGTGCCTTTCCTTGTCATCAGGATTATTTTGTAAACAGTCATGCACGCGATTTGCAACACTGACCAGAGTAGAGCCTGGTTAAGGAGGGGACCCATTAGGGAGGTCTCCTACTGTCTGTCATTGCAAACGTTGCGCATTGCCCCCCTCACTCAAATTCAGTTAATCTACAATAATGGGGCCCCCACTATTGTAGATTAACTGAATTTGATGAAGGCTTATGGCAATGTATGATGTCTGTTTAATTGTATTTTTTGTATAATTTGTTGTTCTGAATTTTGCATAAAATAAAAAAAAACGACACTGATGTAGTTTTAAAGATGTGTCGCCCCCTGGGGGCCCCCTACTGGTCTGGGGACCCAAGCAGTTGCCTGCCTTGCCTGTCCGCAAGCGGCGGCCCTGGACGCAACAGTCGGGGTCCGTCTGTGTCAGTTCTTTGTTGTCAGATTGGGGTGTGTCCGGGCCTTTAGGCTTGTTTGAGATGAGCTGCGGCTCGTATCGAAAGTAGACTATAAAGACGGCCGACTGACATCATTCGGGAGGCTCTGTTGTGTGTGTACAGATGCCTCACGCTTCTTGCTGTTAACTGTGTACCTCATGTGGTAGTGGTTATTGTGATTTATGGTGTTTAGCTTAGGTTAGCATTACGTTGAGTTGTTGTACTCACAGGTAGCAGGATTTTGCGGGGGGGCATTGCCCCCCCTAGTGGCTGAAATATGTTACAGCATTACAACGTCGAAAACTGTTCCAATATAAATATTTCGTATATCAATATTTTAATAAGGTAGGACACTGGTTAATAACATTGTAGCATGTTCAAGTAACCAAGGGATATAGTAGTTATCAAATAAGTATAAGATGTTCACAGTTATGATAAGTTGTACAGTTATGTAATCGTAATGCACTGTTGTTGGGGGGAGGGACCGCCCCTTCCATATAAGTGTTTGTGTACGGCGGGCATGAGGCGTGCATGACAGGACGAGTTGTGTTCATATGTGGAAAAGTCATACTCAGTGCGGTGAGCGCTGGCTTTATTGCTACTGTATCCGTAGCACCCCACGCAATAGTTGTCTGGAAAAAAGGTTTGCCCCCCCCAAGCACAGATGTCAAACTCCGCCTATGCCTACAGCCTCTTTTTGTTGTAATTCTCTATTTTGAACAGGCTCATTTTACTAGAGTCCTCCTTTTGTTTGTTCTTTAGTTTAACCTGCACCCTTTTGGCCTCTTTTGTTTGTGCCCGGCCGTTTTGCCTGCCTTTTGTTTAACATGTTGTACAAATAAACCCTTTTAACTTGACCATCCATTAGGTGTATGTTGCATTCCTCTTCCCCTAGACGGGACGTAACACATGGACAATGTTGCCCTTGAGTAATTCTTGAAATAGTGAGATCTGTTTTTTTCAGTGACTGGTGTCCTTGTGCAGAGAACACAGTCTCAGTTCCTTTCATGCTGTAAAGGGCAGTCACCTGAACAATGTCTCTCTCTGCCAGTTTCCCCCGGGACGAGACCCGGATGTCATCACCATCCAGCTCCACCATAGCTGGAAGACACAAGTTCACACAAGCATGCATGGATGAACACACACACACACACACACACATATACACGTGAGAACTGAGGGCAGATACCAGGTTGATACACTACTGATGCTCAAGTTTATCCTACATAATATAAAAAACACATATTTTTGCTTCAGCCTTAGTAAATGGGAGGGGGTGGTGAGCTGTAATCTGTCTTTATTGCATGTCTAATCAACTAATAAATCCTGTAATAAAGTCTCTGTGCAATTTAGGATAATCTCTTCTAAACACTGCAAACCCAGCAATTAACCTCAGCCATTCATTCTGCAATAATGCCTGCAGCTACCCACGCTTCCCCTTCTTCACTGACGCAAATTAGTTTGTACAGTGATTTTCTCTCTGGTGTTTATCTGAATTGATGCGCTGGCTGTAACAGCAATGGACTGAGAGTTGTAAAAATTAAAATATCAATTATTGACCCCTGTTTTTATACCTTTAACCGTGTTCAATTATTTAAAAGGCATTCAAGCTTTTCAGAATACAAAACAGCTTGCTATGATGACATCTTGTATGTGCCTGCCAAAGCAAAATAACCCAAATATTTAATCTTTAGTTTGTGAAGCAGTCAAGAAATTGAAGGCAGCATACCGTCAAACTCTGCCTGACCAACACCAACTATGATGATGGACATGGGAAGCTTGGCACCCTAAGGAGGAATATAAAAAAGAAAGATCATTGACGGAAACGACAGACACTTGTCAACATTACCACTGACCTGAAGCACTTATTAATAGTTTACACGTCTGCATTACAGACATTATAGCAGTTGCATGCTCACCCACGTTTGTTATAACCTTGTTAATGTTCTCTTTCACACCTAAATTAGCTGGATGACCTTTAAGTAGGACAAGTCCTCCAAAGAGACAGGGAGTCAGAGAAGGACAGCCAGACGGGGAAAGCATTCGAACAGAAACTTGTCTGCTTTCCTTATCCCAGATGTTATGTACTGGAATCCAATTTTATCCCATGAATGCACCCCGGCTCTTATCTCAGGATGACACACGCTGTATTTGCCCACTGAGTGCTGGTTATCAGGCTGGGGAGAGGAGATTAAACTTGCTGACAACACTAACTGCATCACCTGAGATACCGACAACAGGTCAGCTGTTTTCCTTGCTTAAAAAACTTTCACATGTGGATTTTATTTAATATTTTCACATTATACACCTAAATAAGCTGGTTAAGGCTAAAAGGAGACATTTCTTCAGGCCATACAGTACATAGTGGGTGTGGCATTTGTGAGCTGGGAGAGGAGAGAGATGGGGGAGGCGCCCACTTCGATCAGTACAGCGACCATCCTCAGTCACCTGCCCAGCCACTCCCAAGCCACACCTCGGAAATAACTGCTTTAAATCAGTTAAACCACATCATTGTTACAAAATATCTAAGCATAGGGCCGGAAAATAACTATGTTCCCTTTCCTAGTTAGGAAATCATAAATCAAACTGTGGGACAACCAGAAATGTTTACCTGATGATAAAAATGGATGGGGTAGGATCATCATGTTTATACCGTTTTCCCTGAGAGGGCCACACATTTCTGTACCAGAATTATAATACAAATGTAGTGCTTGTCCATTTGGTAGATGTTTACAGTATATATGTGACAGGATAAGTGAAAGGTTTAAGATGCTGCTGTTACTGGATGAAAAGTCAAGGTATCACCCAAGTCAGTAGGGTATATCCTCTGGGGAACATGAATGCTTGTTTAAAATGTTATGTCCACCTAGTCCAATAGTTGTTGAGACATTGCTGGAACAAAACTTTGTATGACATAATGCATCAGTTTGACATCCATTAAGTTATTTTTACATAATTTGCACTTGTGTTTTAGATTAATGGATGTCATTAATCAATACATATATTTATTTCATCCAAACCAGCCTTAGTAACCATGTGCTTAACCACTGTGTGTTGTGGTCGTTTTCTCCTAGACAAATCAGCATCATTCTCTCTCTTTAAAATATCTTTTTGAAAAGTTTTGATTGTCTTTCTTGAACTTTATGCATCACAAGTGATGTTCTTTACGTCCTGCTTGAGACTGCATTGCACTTTTGAAAGGCTATGATGGTTTCTGTTGTAATATCAAGATAGATGGCGACATAAATGCTCAAATAAAAATCCTATATCAGATAAAATGAGTTTTTCTGTAACCATATATTTTCACAAAGCAGTAATAATGAGTGCAGTTTTATCTGCGTCACAAGACAAATGTACCGTGGAAAATCAGGCAACCTCTTTTGCCACGGGGGTGAGAGCAGTTTCTGTCGACACAAGCTCAGCCACAGCACATCAGCTTGATTATCAGTGTTCAACACAACTCCTGTCAGTGCCTGTCCTCCCACGCACATGCACACACTAAAACTCACACTGCAGATATGTACGCACACATCAAATGGCACCAAAAATAACCTGGCAATCCACGTGCCCCACTTTTCTCCTGTCACTTTGACTGGCAGTGGAAATCCAGTTTAATGAGACAACAAAACACAGCATCAATAAACTCCAACATCTCACTCAACATGTGCTGCTTAAAGCCAAATGTCACGCATGTGCATGCTTTGATGGTGTTTGTTCTTGGATTTGTGGCCGTGCACATGCACAAACAAATAGGGTTTATGGATATATGTTGGGGAAGTGACCCTCCTGTCAGTATTGGGGGTCACCTGAGTCACTTGACCATCTCTCATCTCATTGGCTTAGGGATGCATACCGGTATCCGGTGTTACCGAAATACCGGTTACTGGTGGGCACGGTATACCGTACCGAAATCAGATCCGGTTTCGATACTTAAAAAAAAAATATATATATATATTTTAAAAGTGAGTCCGTGGCCCGTGATGGCGGGTGTTATAAATTAGATTGCATAATCGTTTTTCTTCATATTTTATGTATTTTTCATTGTTTGTTCAGTACTAAAAGGTCCAAGAAGTCCCACAATTGAATTTAATATTCATTTGACATGTTAACTATATAGTAAAGCGCTTCATGGGAGTAATTGTGGGATGATACATTTTCAAAGTATCACGATATGTATCGGTTGAGTATCGGTATCGTTCAGTGGGATCGGTATCGTAAAAAAGTCAACGATATGCATCCCTTGGCTGCCTCAGAGCTCGGCTCTGAGAAAAGCTTAATGCAGCAGATTGAGGACACTTAAAAATCCAGCCGAGTGCAGATATTAACACATTAGGAGTAACACGTCCATCCATTTGTTAGAACCTCAGGAAGAATCACTCACTGTCACATGTTGACAGCCTGTGTAAAATAAAAAAGATGTTTGAAAATAAAGTTAATGTTTCAGAATACCTTTATATTGCCATCACATTCTTTATTATCCACACACTCTAAATGTATCCATGAAAGTCTACATTTGTTGTTAATCTTCTCAGTTTCTTTGATTATTTTCCTTTGATAACTTCTAATCTTTTAATACGTTTAATTAACTTCATTCACTCGAGCAGGACAGACTTTTGCAAAGACAGGCCGGTTTCTTTAATTTGTTTTTTAATATAACAGAACATTTTAGATATACTTGCTAATTAACACCAAATAAGATGGTGGAGATAAAAGCCTTCATTAAACAGAGATTGCCAATTAAAGTGCTGTAAACAAATGTCAAGATGGCCCTGTTCTAGTGAAGCTTAATGACGTCCATGTTGGGAAACTGTTTTTAAACAATAATGTAGTGTGCGGGAAGATGTCAATACTTTTTTAAATATAGCTCCTTTATGATGTATTCATTTTTAGACTGAGTCTTTTTGTAAGCCATCCAATTAAAGTGACATTTGCTAACTTACTACAACTTAAAACCGCCCACAGTTGTCATTTCTGCTGGAGAAAGTTGATAAAGGTTGGTTGTTATAGACCAAAAGCTTCCTCACTGTAAACGGCATACTGTATGTACTGTAAGGAAATGGTAAACCTAATTGACGAAGCAACATTAAGAGGGTATAGGGTTGCACAATTATTTAAGTATATATTTATTATAATGCTTAGTACATTGAGGAAAGTGGAAATGTAGAATTGTGACAGGATCATAATGCTGAGTGTGGATCCTGCCAGAATCCTCTATGAGATGCTGAATAGTTTATACAGAGCAATGGGCTATTTGTCAAGGAGAGATAGGCACAGTATCTGTGGCTGTTCCTTAGATGGTTCCTTAGATGGCCGTTACTTAATACAAAATCCCTGCTGCAACCTATTGGGAAGTAAATGGAATCAAAGTGGTTGTGAAGTACTTTTGGTGGGCCGATGATAAAGGGATGAAGAAGAAAACACTGGCGGATAACAGGTGAAAGATGTGAAAGGAAAGAAATCGAAAGGCAAGAAACGTGGTGACAGAAGTATGTAGAGAGAGCAGATGAACAGACTTCGATCTCTGAGATGAAGACAGATGAAAAAAGTATTTGCACTTTTGAGCGAGGGCTCCACAGAGAAAAAGACAACGAGGAAGCAGAGGGACACGAGCCGTGAGCAGAGGAGGGGTATGCTGAGTGACTGATAAACTACCTTTGTTCCCCACATGGGTTTGTAATACTGAGAACATGAGTAACACATTGACCGAAACATAGAAAAGGGCATGAAAATAAGATCAACATACATAATGCACATTCAGGACACCTCTCACTTTCATGAAGTTACCGTCCAGCATGAATAAGTATGAGGGAAGACTTTGATAAAACCTCTCAGCAGTGTGTCCTCCCTCTGCCCGGATCCGTGGAGAGTTAAAGGGAAAGCAGTGGAGGCGTCAGCAGAGTGGAGGCAGGGAGATAGAGCAGCAGGCAAGATCTTAAAAGGAAGGTGTGGCTGTTCTAATGTTTTGACTAACAGTCGCAAATTCCCTTTAAATCCAGTCTGCTGGGAGTTCTGTGCCTGTGGGGTGCTGATTAGGAGGAGGATGAAGAAAGGAAGAGACCAAGGTAGAGGAAAGGAAAGGGAAGCCAGCCAACTACTATTTAAAGCTGGGAGGGAGCAAACAGATTCAGGGCATGGTTTTGGGAAAGCTCAAAGGAAGAAAGCGCGATAATGAGGGAAAAACATAACCTGGGTGTTGCGCTATCTGAGCTGTCAGGTTATTCGTTAGTTTATATAATCATTTGACTATTACAGGAGCAATACCAGTTATGTGAAGCCATGATGGAAGTCATGTTGCTTTACAGATTGTAGAACAAATGCTATTGTCACATCAATGGTTCGGTGTTGGAATCAGAGTGACAACCACAGTGGACGTCTGGGCTGCATATTCTTTTCTGAAAGTGAGCTAAGCCAAGACACAGTATGGCAAGCGCTAATAAAAAATCTGTACTAACGCTGGAAACATTTGACTCAACTTCGATTAATAAATACTGAAAAATAATCTTTAGTTGCCTGAACATAGTTGTGTTTTTATATGTTGATTTAAAGGATTAGTGTGATATTTTGGTAAATAATTGTTTTGCTGATAATTACATGAAAAGATACCACTCATTTCTGTGGGTTAAGCATAAGAAACGACTAGCCTGGCCCTTTCCGAAAAATCCACCTTTCAGTGTATCTATTGTTCAGTAATTAACACATTTCATCTAATCTTTTTAATCTGTATAACATCTGAAAGGTCAAACCCCACATTTGTGGTTTCATGGGGGATTACCTGATGGACTATAACTTGAATGGGATTAGTCCATTGTAAGAGTGTGGTCTTCATTATGTAGTTGCCGGACCATCGTAATTGGTTTTCTTTGAATAAAGACAATCTAGCCTGTTTCACTGTGTTTAAGAGTTTTGACTCTTGACGATTGATAACTGCTGCTGACTTTATATTTCATCGTATCAATCTTTTCATTGTGTTTTTCCCAAATTGCCAATTATTTTTAACTTCAGAGGTATTTTCTTCTCGTTTATACAAGGTAAAACTTATATCCTGCAGTAAATCTCTCTGTTCCTTTTCCATTCTTACATTTACAATGGCCTCTTTGGTCTGTGCCATGTCGGAAATGACGCCGTCTGTGATGATGAGGAGCACAAAGTACTGAGAGCCGTCCTGCACCGCTGCTGCGTACCTAAGCGCACAAACACACACAGATTGATACAGGCAGAAGTTAGATGTATAAACTCTTTAATTCAAGGACAGATCAGGTTTTAGGATTTGTTGATGCATTTCTCTGATCATTGCTGTAGAAAAACACTTGTTATCAGACATTTTATTAAACATTGTTGTTTTACTTCAGGTAACACTCATTAAAATGCCTCACAAACACACATTGATCAGCCAATACAATGAAGTTTAGTACAAAGCTGGTTTGCTCTGCTTGATTCATAGATAAACACCCTTTGTTAAACATGTCTTCTTACATGAGTTCACCTTTTCAAATGCTAAATACCAATACTGGTTTTGTATTCTCACTGTTAGGGCTCCCGGCCGCAGTAAGTGAGATTCCATTTTTATCAGAATAACATTTTTAATTAAAATGGAGCCTTGCTGTGATCAGATGGAGAACTGTTTGGATATGGCTCAAAGAATGAGAGGGAGAGGGATGCCAAGACGATGGCTGTCGGGGGGCACAAGAATACACTCGGATCCTTTTTACGCATTGCAATGGTATGTGGGTATATTTGAATGGTCACAGGCTTTTTTATCCCAGCTAATTCTGCAACTATTTCAAAAGCTGTCAGCCAAATAAAAAATAATCAAATTCAAACATCTGGCATCAATTTTGTGTTGCAAGACAGATGTTGTCTGGGTCAGAGGAACAGTCGCACAGGAAATTGAAGCCAACCGAGTCTGGCAGTGGGAGATCTTAATCTTGATCAGCTAACATTGAGGCGCAAACATTTCTCCTTAATCGTTGATGATAAACAAATCAAATATATCTTTCTTAGGTTTGTTGGATAAACATTGAACAGTGTCTCCTGCTGTCTCAAGAGAAACACTTATTTAAAACACACTATTGTGAGAAGATCTGTTCTAACTGTTTTTATCATTGTGTTTTTAAGATTTGTATGGTATTATCTGGGGATCCAAGCTGTTATCTGCCAGTGCCAAAGACAACATTCAATTTGATGTACATTTTCATGTAAGGACCAAAAAGGTAGACGTTTTCCATTAGATGCTTTGTCTTCTCACCTGGCAACATGATTCACCACAGGAGCGAAGTTCGTTGGCCCGTACAGCTGCACTGTCTTCAGACTCTGGTGGTATGCCTCTAAGATCCCCTCGATGCCGTTGCAGTACGGATTTTCAATGTCTCCATTCTGAAAAGGAGTACAACTGTGAAAATCATGGACTTGGTGATTGCAATTATCAAACAAAGAAACTCAAGATCTTTATCAATGTTTATTAGATGTCATTTACTTAGTTCTTATGAACCATGACATGCACATTACTAATAATTTGCCACAGTATTAGACAATTCAGTGTTAACATTTTGTGAATTGGAAATAAAAACTCGTAATGAAAGATCAGTGAACAGATTAATCAAAGGTGATATTAGGAGAGGTTGACTTTACCAGAGGAAACTCGTGAGAAACCCGTCCGTCGGGGGGCAGTTTGGCTCCAAAGCCCAAAGCGGGGAACATCTTGTCGCTGTCGTAGTCCTGAATTATCTCCCCTACAGCCTTCAGGGCCATGGCATAGGCGTTCAGCGAGTAGGGATTCATGTAGTGCAGCGAAGTCGACTGGGAGGGGTTACCTACGGACCCATCAATCAAACTCCAAGTCATTGTGGGTAATGAAGGACAAAGACGTCACTTCTACATTTCTAGATACTGTTTTTTGTGCAATAAGAGGGTTTAAAATATATATATATTTTTATGGAGAGACAATTACAGAGATGAGGAGCACTGCTGCGCTCAGTTCGACTAAGTGAGAGACTGAGTGTGAGACAGACAGACAGGAGATAGCATGAAAGCGTTTTTGTTTTAGGTAGGAATAAGCTGGCAGGGCTCTTTGGATCACAGAGCCTATCTAAAAAGTTCAGAGATACTAGAAGCACTAGGAGCGGCAGCACAGAAAATGGTGGGTAACATTTTGGCTAGCTCAACACAGTGGGAAAATTAAAAAAAATAACTACATAAATTAGGAGTTTTTTTGTAGGTAAGCTGTGACTCCACAACAGGCCCACTTTAGCTAATGCAATTCTCCTTGGCCTTCAAGGTAAAACTGGTTGTTACAAATAAAGGTAGTGAGCTGAAAAGCCAGGCTAACATTTGAATCTCTATCAAAGCAGATAAACATCACATTTAACACTTTTGTGATTGTGTTTTTGGTAGCTTACATAAAGATCCATGTACAACTTTTCCATGTGAAAGCTTGACAGAATTGCTATGCCTAGTTACGGTTGCTATGCTTTTATTGGACAGTTGCTGTTCTGAGGAAGTTTTACAAACAATCAATTGGAAAATGGGAAATTCCAATGACCCTCTTTAATAATAGCTTTTCCCTGTCGATAAATCAATGGTTGTTTTCAGGTATTTTATTGGGTAGTGTAATAAGACTTAAGTGTAGTCCTTTCATGTCAAGCTTAGAGTTGTATAGTTTCATTGTATTCTTGCTAAAATGCCTTAACTTAGAGTGTATTGACAAAGCATTTAGGAGCTAGAATATCCAGGAAAGGCTATCACTTATTGTGACGATGTGTGTACATGTGCGCTCGCACTGTGTGTTGTCCGATTGATTCTAAAATCGGACATGCCACTTTCAAAGAGCACAACTATCTATCCCTGCGTCCCCTTCCACACCCACTTTGCCGTTAGTATCACTCACCATTAGATGCTGTGAAATCAATGGCCACGGTGAAATTGATCTGCGTTCTACAAGAGGGATGGAGAAGAAAAATCAACGGAAGAGACCAGACAGTTATAAAATAAGACAGGCCTCATTAAATACCAGCACTCGCACACACCCGTCCCATACACACATTTGTTGTGATATGAGAAAAGATGATACCTAAAACGAAGGAACATCAAACACAAAAATAGCCAATTATTTCTTATTATGATATAGTTTCACACAGATCAATATTTAATTCCCGTTGTTTTTTTGAGAGACACAGGGTGCAGTCTCTCAATCGTCAAATATGATTTAGGTGATTACGCTCTCTGACTCTCGCCTCCCGTGAGAAGGCGTAGCAGGAGGTGCAGATGAGCCTTTGAGACACTGAGCTGTGTAACAAGCAATTGATGGAGCACTTAAGAGCAAATCATAATCCAATTTTCCCTGCTGATGAAGCACTTGCCTCTTCTCGCTAATTTACGACAATGAGACGAGGCCTTAGGGACCCAAACGACATTCTCTCGTTATCTATGAGAGCCATCAGAGAGGAAGGTAAAATAATGGTATTAAAGGGATGGTGTAAAATATTCACATTAAACTTTCAGTTTGAGGGTTGGGATGCGGCAAAGCCTCACCCTGATAACTTTAGTATTCATTTGTCTTTATTGCATAAATTCATGACTTTGGGAATTCTTGAAAAAAAGAGAATCACACTTTGTTTTCTAAGAATGTACTCTTCTAAGTTTCTTTTACTAACATGGTTTACCTACCTTCACTTAAACAATTGCCATCTATCTATCGCTCTATCAATGGGTTTACTTTCCCAAACGATCTTACACCAAATGTAAAGAAAGAGAACATATTTATTCATATTTAATTTATTAACAGCATAGTAAGTAATCCAGTGTTATACAAATAGCGGCGGCGCAGCCAGGTACCAAAAACCTTTTTTTATTAAAATAATAATAAGTGGTGACCCTTTTTAATTGTTTGTTATGTGGATTTGTAGTATTTGTGTTACTGTATGTTCAATGAAGGTGTATTTTTGCTAAATCTTGAGACATTGCCACTGTACCTCAAGAGCCTTTCTTGTGCTGGCAGACACATACAGTAGAAACATATTGGCGGGGCGCACTTCGCACGTGCACACACAAAAAATGTCCTAGGGGAAACACTGTAATCTGATGTTGTGTTTTTACACCCCATGTTCAGAGCAATCACAACGTAAATGCTGTGATCGTCAGCATACACTAAAATGCTTGCTGAAATATTTTTGATGGTTACGTTCATTCGTCGACTCCACTTTGTTAACATAACAACACTGTGAGTTTATCCCAGATTTCACTACTAACTAAAGTGAGATGCTCATATATTTTGGCAGTCTCTTGCCCCTTCTGTTTAACCTTTGTAAAAATGTTCGTGCTTGAATTTTCAAATTACACTCCAGTCTTGTTGAGTAGTAGTTGAACTATCTTGTTACTTTCTTTCTTTCCTACCATCTCATGCCTCACTCATTCCCTTCTCTTCGTTCCCTAAGGCTACTGTAAGTGTGACAAAAATAGAAACTTTTGCTGAACTTTTACTATCAATTCTTGAAAGCAATAGCACACTCTGTGCTTGTTGTTTTAGCTGTTGCAACACTGCTTTATCTTAATTCAAGTTCTAGAGCGGTAAAAGCTAATGTTATTTAATGTATTAACGGGACATGAATGCAGTGAACCATAATAAGCACAGACTGATGGGCTCTATCATTATGTTCAAAGTGTAATATGTCCTCTCCAACCAAAGCACTCATGAAAGATACTTTGGAGTTCTTTATAAGCCAAATTATCCCTATTCTTTTTATGATTATGGTGGCTTTCAAAGAAGACATAAAAGCTTCTAGACTAGAGTACACTTTGCATCATGATGAAAGGAGTTACGCCACATGATACCGAAAAGTGCTTGAACAGCTAGCCGAAAATACTTTTACTTTAGTTGTTTCTCAAGTTTTTTTATGCCGTAAAGTGCTTGGACAGTTTAAACGACGCATTTTCCGAACCTCCATCCATTTTGTACAGAGTTCCACATTTGCAAGATCCAACTCTTTAATGTGTCATGCAGTAGGTGCCAGAGTAATGTTAGGGCGTAAAGTGATGGGTATGATGTTTTTGAAGTGAGGTCACTAAACCTTAAGGTTATTGTATCATTGATCAGCAGAAGCTAGGAACTGTCAGTGAAATCTGTCACACTTGTCAACTCTGCCATAGCTCATAAAACCTTTGACAGCATACCCGCTGTGACGGGACAGTGGAGATCAAAGGAGAGCCCGACCGGTCTGAGACACGCTTCACCTGAGACACACTTAATTTTCAAATGTCAACCTCCGGCTCTGAAACTAAACTGGTCCAAACGTTGTTACCCATTTTGAAGATAGTTCGGTCTTACCTCATTTAAAATATATTTGGCACTTTAGTATTGCAGTCGGCATAGAGTGTGAATTTATTAATCTAATTACCAAAGTGAAGGTATTACGGTGCCACTTAATGAAAAATGAGGCAATAGAGATATATGAATTTTAATATAATTGTATGAAGATTCATAAGTAAATTACAATCTAGATGTTTTATATTAATGTGCACGTCCCATTAATTCTTTAAATGAACATTTAAACAATAATTTCCGTCATTCTTAGTTCAGTACTGTAGTTTCGGCCAACATCGCTTTCAACAAATAGCCAGTACACAAACTGCACTTTGTTCACAGCTACATCATTTCTCAATTTATAATCTCTGTAACACACACATGGCTCCACTGTCTCGCAATAGAAGACATTAGTGTAGCTGACACAACATACAGCTCCATTAAGGAGTTTATAGCTGGATAACACTCTTTAGTTTAAAAAAACACTTTAAAAATGTTTGTTCCTGGGCCAGAAGAGAATCAATGTTGGGCTTGAAGAAACTGGAAGAAACCCTGCTTCCTTTACCAGAATGATCCTTCAGAGCTAATAGTAAAGACTTAAATGGGGAGCATGGGAGTTAGTTGAGAGCAGAAAGTGTTTAAAGGAAAGGGGGAATTGCCAGGTGGCCAGAAACACATCCCTCATACAAATGCTGCTAAGGGTCTAATGTCATCATGTTAACCATAAGCTTCTACAGTTAACCCACGCCGAACAAGAGGTAAAGTGGCCATTTCATGGTCAGTTATTGTATTGTAGTAATTTCCACTCACCCTCCTTTGATGTAATCTAAGAACGTGAACTCTGACTCCACTGAAAAGGAGAGCAAAGTCACCTGGAATTAAAGACAAGGAGAACAAAAGGGGGTTATGATATAACAGTATCTTCCAATAAACTGTTGTAGTTAAGTCTCACTTTAAAAAAAGATGAGAGCCGGCTGGTTTCTGATCACAGATTAATCTACATTGTCAGAGGAAAGTTTGAAGAGAGGATGAGAAGCATTTGAATGCATTACTCGCACACACTGCTGTGAAAGAACATTCAGTGTCTCGTCTGTGTCGCACACTCTGATCTTTAACATCTTCTAATATGTATTTCAAGTGCTGCAGCACCTTCATCTTTTATTTTGTCCCACCCACATACTTAACTGACACCCAAAGTCCATGTTGCATGTTCAGATACAGTTTATGTTATGTAGTATATAGGCAGTGTGTTTGTGTACAGACATTCAAACACACGTACATATAACATAAAGTATGTTTTTTTTAGCTTCAGCTGAATTTCAAAACCATTACTGAATCTTGTTTTTCTTTTTTAACAAATGTTTTTGATATTTGGTATGTGATCCAACAAGTAACTTTTTCATAAAATAAAAATTACAGAATGGCTTATTTTTTCCTATAAACCAGTCCTGGTTGCTATAGCCATACTCACTGTCCCAGAGTTGGCATATTTCTTTTTCTTCATTTTCTTCTTGGTGTTAATCACCTAAAGAAATACAAGGTACAGGTTATCAGAAAATTGAATATTTTGGCCATAAGTTAAAATAACCAACATTAAAAATGAAACCAACATATACAACTCAATCTGCTTTCAAATCTGAATTCTAAATTTCGCAGCGATGTATGAAGATTATACAGCTTCTGCATCCCAGTGACGTGGAGGAAGTTAAGGGAGGTGACAAAAGGACGTTTATGAATTAAGTTACAGATGTGTATTAGTTGGAACGCATAGCTCATGTAAACTTATGAACATTTATTATACCTCCATAACGCTATTACAGGGGCAAGTAGAATCTCAAACCTAAATCTCAGGCTACAAATAATCGATGGTTGAAACAGGCGTAAACTACAAGACTTACATTTATTGCACTGGTATTCTAGCGGCTCCAGAACAAGAGAAACATGTCAATCCGTAGACCAAAGACGTCTCGGCTCATTACACTCATCCTCTATGGCAGCTAGCCATGAAAGTGACAGCCCCTAATTTAACATGGAGGGATGGCAATTTGTCTGACACACTGAACAATCTGCTGATGCAAAGACTAAAGGGCCTTTCAGTCTCACTGGGAGGTAGAGAGGAATCAAGGGTAGCGTATAATGGAGCTAACATCCAAAAGACAGGTATTTGTCCGTCGACTGGAGGCTACCAACCCACAGGAGCTGAAACTATTGAAATGTCCTTCTTTATGGCTCTTTATTTTTCTTCAATTCAAATTGTTATGCTCATAATCTTAAAAATACAAATATCTTTGATAAATATAATGATAAATCCTGCTTCCCAAAAAAAGCAATTTGGGATAAATGCAGGACGCATGTCATTTTTACGCTTTGCCAGTCACCCCTTGGATTGTGGGACGTTTTAATGAGTTGGGTTTGTAATTTGCTGTTGTATCGTGTGCTATTAAGGGGCGAGTAAAGCTATCCCATGAGAAGAACTGAGAAATGTCTTTCTCGTTCTAAGTCCCTGGATAGTTTTTCTATTAATCCGGTTTCAAGCTGTCGCTAATAGCTCTATTTCTATGAGAGTCAACCCACAGGTGATTAGTGGCAAAGTAAATCTAATGACAACTAAATCATTTAAAACTGAAGCATTTAATTAAATGTTTAACTGTTGGGGGAGTTAAGGGAGAGATAATGCACCATACAAATGACATTTAAAGAAATAAATTAGGAATGTATAGAATAGGAATGCAGGAGTAGAAGATGGAAGGAATCTGCTGGTGTAATGGAAAACAGTGCAACAATGATGTCAGATGGAAATGTCATTTGGGTCGGAAATGGGATCCAAGACGCGAGGCGTAGTGGGATTCCAGATCTCAGGAGCCAATAGACTCGTTGTTGAAATGTGAACACACTGGAATTACTCACCTCATACACATTAAACTGGCTCTGCCCTCGAGCTAGCTCTCGGTAGCTTGTCGTAAAATCCCCAATGAAGTCGTGGCTGGGAAAAGGAATGAAAGGAGAGAAACAACAGTCAATAATAAAAAAAATATCAGGTGAAAATACCAGGACAAATGTCAGGGACAAAATGGATTTACGCGACGGGAAATGATCAGTTTCTTGGTTGAGCCAAAACTTGGGCTATGTTTCGATTAAATTTCATTTCAAAATTGCAATAACACTCACCTGCCATCTCTATCCCAATCGTACACCTCCACCTTGATTGTTCTGGGAAAAAAACAGATACACACAATCAGGTTTGATTTTAAAGCAGCAACAATCTCACCACATCTCCCATCCAGTAGCTTGCTGTGGATTTGTTGATCACATGACATGAGCAGATTGGGCTTACCCATTTGACATGGAGTTATAAATGCACCAAATTACTCATCAAACTAATACGGGAAGTTCCAAAGAGGTGCTTTGAAAAATTTGCTTCTTCTATTTAGAAGTAGCGCAGCTCAACAATGCTTGAAATTCATCTCTGAAGCATAGCATTTAAAAATAGGGGGTTTCTTTCAGTTTCAATATCCTGTGGAAATATCCTATTGTCATTAACGCTAATTTAATTAACAAGGACAGGTGAAAGCTGCCAGAGGTGTGTGCTCCTGTTTCATTTCACCCTTTGAGCCTGGGAGTTTTAAATGCCAAACACATCAGACCCATCATCACTTGAGGGTTTCAAGGAAGAGAACAAACCTGAATGTTTATTCATGCACTCGCCTACAATGGTTGTCCTTTAGTTTTGTGTGGTATTGACTGAATGATTCACTGGATCTTACGTACTTCAGGTTTGTTTAAAAATTAAACTGGATTCCATTGATTTCATTTAAACTACAAGTTAGTGTTTGGAAATGATAATAGGGGATCCCTGAAATAAATGAAAACGGATGTCACTTTGTTCCAAACCTGGGATTCTTGCCAGCTTCAGAACAAGGCTCAGCAGCTGGCTGCACGTTGCACTCTTATAAAGCACTTTCCAAAAATGGTTACTTGCAAACCTCAGCACATGTTAACTTCCACCAGTCAAAAGAACATCAAAGAAAAACACTGTGATGACATTTTATACAAATGCTGCAGAAAACAATGTCCCTGCAGAGTGGAGAAGAAAAAAAAAACTTTTTGGCACTTTCATTCCTGAGACACATTGATCTCACCCCCCCGCGTCTCCCCTCTCCTCCCTACTTCTTCGTACACAACTACTGACACCAGACCAGATCCAAAGGAAATGGAAGCAAGCAGTGCATCAGAGACTCTTTTCCTGTCACTGAGGAATTGAAAGATGCCTGAAATAAGCCCAACTTCCTCTCTGCCACCTGGCTCTCCCATTTTGTGGTGACAGTTTGTTCTTTTGAGGTTATCTTCAAGGCTGTGAGAGAGAAAATGTGCACCTAGGTGGCATAAACATGATGCTACTCGTCCAGCATGGAAAATAAAGGGGGTTGATATTGGAAAATATAAATCAGAATCTGAGGAAGAAGGAGTAACGCAGAGAAAAAATTGAATCATCCCTGACCATTCAATATGCAGGGCTAGCGCTAGGTGCTGCGGTTTGAATGCAAACCATTTTCAAAGTACCAGGATGCTGCTTCATACCAACTCAAAGCATTTTCCATCATTTATTTCAACTTACAGCTGCATTGAAGGACTCAGACGCTCAGATCATTGAGTGGCGCATTCAACTCCCAGAACAATATACACTCCAAAACGAATCTGCCTCAGATATCCTCAGCTACTATTCTAAGGCAGCTTTAATCAACTTAACAATCATTCAGAAACAAATATCTGTCTGTGATATTTTGCAAAGGGCAGAAATAGTCTTCGCTTGAGTCACATGGGAGAGAATACTGGAGAAAGTCCAGTATACAGGGGATATGAGGGATACAGTACAGAAGAGAGAAGGAACAAAAAAATAAATCCATTATAAAAATCACTTTCAATTCTCTCCAAAACTTCCCCGTCCTCTTTTCTTTGACATGCTCTTCTTGAAGAGGACCTTTTACATATTG
Organism: Notothenia coriiceps; assembly: GCF_000735185.1. NCBI lineage: Eukaryota > Metazoa > Chordata > Actinopteri > Perciformes > Nototheniidae > Notothenia > Notothenia coriiceps. The sequence continues at coordinate 1,698,440 of NW_011351697.1, read as the reverse complement.
GATTTCTGTTTTTACTTCTATAACCCTTGCCTTTGCTGTCTGTTATATGTTATTCTTCTCCTTGAATTCCTCCCCTTTCTCTCTCCCTACTTCAATTTCCTTCCTTCAACTGTGTTTTGTATTGTGCTAAAATATAGTCTTCGGGAGCAGATTGCATGTATGTTTGCTCTCTGTCACCACAGACTCAACCTGATCCTGCTTCTTGAAGAACAGTCTGTGTAATGACTATGCCGCCCAGTCGATAGCCAACCGAGAGTGAAGGTTTAATTAAATTTTGCAAGATATTCTTAAAGGTTACAAACTAATCTAACTAGGATATGGTAGACAGATAGCCTTTGGCGATGATCCACATCTGGGATTTCCAGTTGTTGTTTTCTGGCTATAACAAGCAACACTTTACCAATTACAGATTTTATGCAGCAACAGTTGGGCATGGTTCAGTGGCTTGTAGCCTTTGTTCGTTCATGTTGAACATTGGTATAGATGTGGCTTCTGTCAAAAAATGTTTTAACCAGTCTATGGTTTTAACGTTATAATTAAAGATAACGACACACCCTGTTCTTTGTAGTGATTGCATGGATAAACTACACCACGTGTTCTAATATCAATACGATAAATAATTATCATTCCTATTACCAATATCAATCCAACACCACTCCTTCTTTCAACCAACATCTCCAGACTCCGCCCATCCCTTTCTCAATCAAACACTGAAGTCCTGGTCAATGCATATGTCACGTCCCGCATCGACTACTGTAACGCCATCCTCTCAGGCATACCCACCAAGCTCATCAATAAACTACAAATCATACAGAACTCTGCAGCCCGGATCATCACCGGCACCAAGGCCTCAGAACACATCACCCCCATCCTCATCCAACTCCACTGGCTCCCTGTTCAATCCCATATCAACTTCAAAAACCTACTGCTCACTTACAAAGCCCTACATAACCTGCCCCCCCCCCCCTATCTGGCTGACCTTCTTTAGGAGTACACGCCCTCTCGCTCCCTCCGCTCCTCCTCTGCTGGTCTGCTGACTGTCCCCACCCCACGCCTCGTCACCATGGGTGCTCGGGCTTTTAGCTGCACTGCTCCCAGACTTTGGAACTCCCTCCCCCCGCACATCCGACAGTCAGACACAATCACCATATTCAAATCCCAATTAAAAACCCACCTGTTCAAATCTCCTCACTCACTGTAGTGCTCCCCATTATATGTTTCATTTGTGTCCACTTGACTGTCTCCTCTATGATTTCCTGTTTGTGTTTTTATCATGTTCTGTTGCCTATTAGATTTTTCTCTTTTTTTTAACAAATTGTACGGTGTCCTTGGGTGTCATGAAAGGAGCCTGAAAATAACATTTATTATTATTATTATTATTATTATAATCAATATCCTGCATTACTGCATGACACTGCTGCATCCATTAGTAAAATGGGGCTGCTACTACACTGCAGGAGTTTTCCAACAGCAGTCGCACTAACACAACTTTTTCTATTTTGAATTGAGATAAAGATTTGATTTGGAAACTGGTTTGAAAGCAGATACTTGTTTTTGTTTCATGCAATACACTATTGGCCTTTTACAAAAGTCTGTATAATGAACAGGTGAGACATTCAGCTCAAATGAAGCACATTGCTGAGATATGTACAGTCCCTTCAATCCACATCACAATGCGTCTTCAAAATTTGTATTGGTTTTATGTCCTATATATATTCATAATGCATTGTTGGAGGAGCCCGGGACTTACGTTTTTCATTTCCATATCTATATTGTAGCTACTGTGCATGACAATAAAGCCTTGAATCTTGAAGGAGAGTTTGAATGAGGTTTACTTTATTTATTAGTTCCATAGATACCTGGTCTGAAGTGAGACAAGACTAGTATGACTAGAGTGCAGTCCTATTTTCAAGTGACTGTATATACGTTTTGTATGTGTCTGGTTCGAGAAAGACAGTGATGCAATCTTCTGGAGGAGTGCGTCATCTCACAGACACTGGCAGAGTCTTGCTTAGCTTGATGCTTAATAGTTGGGTTTGAGAGCACAATGCAGCTTTTGGATTTCACCTTTTGCCTTTTGGTGCATCCAACAAGAGTGTTCAAAGCTGTGATCTTATTAGAGCCGAGCAAATCACCAGTAGGCCATCCACTGACGTACTTCAGCAGACTTCTACTACTCGACAGATAGAGGTGCGTCAATGCCTCCTCCATTATGTGCTGTAGTGAAGTACCAGCTCGGAAAACAAGCAGTTGGAGCAACAATAACTGCCTCTCCACCCATGTACAACAGTAATAAACACAACAATGCTCCTTATGCAACTCGTGCTATTTATAATTTATCGATCGTTTTGGATCAAACCCTCAGACTTGGAGATAAAGCATATTGAAGAGTACGAGAGACTCATACAGAGCATACAGTATAACCTAATGTAGGTTATCCCTAAAAGTGTGTTTCTTTCCTTTATTCCATACAAAACAAATGTCACTTTGCACATAACAAACTTGAGCGGAAACACTGAAAATGCCTTCCCTTTTCGATGGTTTGAATGTACCCAACGAGAGAGATAGTGGCCCTATCTGTTCATCTTGATGCAACCAACTCATCTACGTCATCTTCATGGAAACACATCTCAAATAAATTGAGGCTTTGTGAGATTTTGGCAGAATCCTAGGTGTCGAGGGCTCTGCAAATCCTCCATTTATCTGCTTGAGGTCACAAGGGGCCTCAGTTTGACCTTCTGCAGACTTTCAGAGTGACTTTGCTGAATTATTTAGAATTGTTGTTATAATCTGCAAAGTTAAGGAGGCAGTGTTTGTTTTTTATTCCATCTGCGCTGTGAGGATTTTCAGTCGAGGGCTTATTGTGAGTATAAAGTTAGCATTATTAATCATCACATGTAAAGAGACAACTAATGAATTATCATCAACTATTGATCTTGCATTAGTTGCCAATATAACCACGGTAAAATAACCATTTAGAACAAATACAATTCATTTTCTCGGAAACTTTGAGGTCTTAAATCACTTCTTTAATACAAATGTTTATTTAAAAAAAAGAGGAAACCAATTTGTAATTATTTAAAGAGACTTGCCTAGGTTTCTCTTTTGTATGTTTACTATTTTTCTTTATTAAAGGTATCAAGTATTTCTTATCTGATTTCTTGGTTATCGATGGGATAGTCAATAATCGATGACTGAAATAATCAATACCTGCCGCCCTAGTCTTAACTGATTTAGTAGTTTCCCCCTCCCCTGCTCCATAGGGTATGGACACCACAGCTTCAATAAAACCTTGAGGGCTACCTTCAGATGATAGAAGCAGAAGTAATTACACAGATCAAAATAATTGACAGCGTTGAGACCCATGTTTCTTGCAGAGGTTGAAAAAATCTATTAGTAGGTCTTAAGAACTACCTATATAATTAAAAAGACAGACAGTTCTGCCATTCCTCTTTGTCAAAAAACACTGACACAAAGATTATTCCTCACCCACACACAGGTATATAACCTGTTATCGCTGGCTTGTGCTTTTCCTTGCACTATTAATATAAATAATATCCATTTATATTCTGTTAGCTGTAAATTGGCACTCAGTGTTTTATTTGGCTGATAGTTGACAGATTTTTATTTTCACGGTCAACTTGTATATTTTCTGCTTTTTTAGTTCCGTTTTATTTCTATCTTGATATTTTATAGTTTTGTATTTACTACTCTTTCATTTCTAATTATGTGCAATGCCTTGTCCAAATTTTGGATCAATAAAGTATATCCTATCATCTTTTTTCAGGAAGATTTCTCACAGTGGCTTGATATGGACATATTTTGGTGCATTTTTGCAAGGAAACAAGCAACTTTGATGCCTGACTCAGTCTCTTGTGCATGATTAGCTCTGATAGGATAGCCATCATTCTAAAGCACATGTGTGATTGGACATATTAGGTACCTTAGCCAGCCACAGTATCGAATACTTCATAAAACAACCCCACCAGTAACCCTGCTCCCTTCAACCTGTTTGGGATTATCTGACTTTTCTGAGCACACACCAGTCTCCCAGCATTCTCAGTAATTAGAGTCTGACTGCGTACAAACAAGATAGGACAGACCCCTTTGAATGAAGGAGGAGAAAAGGGAGAGACACAGAAAAAATATGCTGTATGCCTCATGAAATATCCCCCCCCCCCACAAATGTAACCTGTCAGTCACTTCTTTTTCATCCTCCCTCACAGCTTCTTCATGATTTTGCTTGTTTTCTTCCTGTCTTTCAATTTAGTGGCAGGCAGATAAGCTGGTAGGAAAATGAATTCATATCCCCCTTGCCACAACATGTCTACATTAATTACATGACAACTGTGAAGAGCAACCCATCATTATTTTATATTAAGAGTGTTCCTGTTGTTTGCTATCTTATTATTTCTCTCACATTAATCTCCCTTATTTTTATTATTTTTGCCCTGCTTACATTCATCAACTGACCATTTACTTAACAATGTCGCCTTTACTTACTGTGACATGTGTTATCACAGGTTATTTGTTTTTACACTGATAATTTGGTTGAAATGACAACTGTCACAACAGAGGTTATTTTTTACTTTTTATTGCTTCAGACATAATTTCACCGTTATAAAATGAAACATGGGCAACACAGTGATATATAATATCAGAATATGGAAATGTCTATTGTATATATTTTTTGATATCGTTTCTATTGAAATGTAGACCAGGCTTGTGAGAATTTCTTCTAGTATTCGGCCAAAATCTGATCAGCTCATTTTCAGACAGGTTTTTATATAATTGGATCAGGACAAAAAGTGAGCGAATCTCTTTACACAGAGGAGAACATGTTTAGGTATACAAGACATGAAAATGTGGATTTTGCTTAATAGGTGATCTTTAAGATGAAAGTGCAATCCATATTGATATTCCATACCCTTACCTTTTGCAATGGTGTTTTTGAGTTTTGGAAAGGCATCATTCTAGACAAGGGTTCAGTGAACAGCCAGTATAGGCACGCTGTTCACCAATTGTTAGCGTTAAAATGGTATACTTATATGGCCCACATTATATCTGAAGAGGTAAGTGTTGACAACATAATCACCACAAGGATGTCATTGGAGACAAGAGATGCTTGTTGAGCGTGACCCCTGCTACTCTAGTAAATATTGATACAGAGCGATGTCCTTAGCACACAGCAGCAGAAATAATGTGACAGTTTAAAGAATTGGAGGTTTATCACTGTACCTGGTTAAATGGATCTCTGCTTAAATCCATCGACACACAGGGTGTAATGGCTGTCACCCGTTTGCAGTTTGTCATTCAGAGAGATTATCATTTGGAGCCATGAAGGCAGTCGATAAATTCAGCCAACAGAAATCAATGAAAGTTGAAGATGTCAATGGGGTCGGCATGATAAACTATTCTAGTTGTGTGTGCACGTTTTTCTATATGTGCATGTGTGATTAGAGACATAAGGATACATTGAGCCAACTGTGAAAGATGGCGACCAGAAGGTGTGGGGGAAGCTGCATTGTTTACCTGTCGTAGTCTCCATTGCAGAGCGCTCGTACTGGGATAGCGAAAGGCTGCCACACTGGATTTAATGTGTTCTTCACCACCTCAGTTTTATGGCAGATAGTAAACCTAGAGGTGGAGGGAAATTAGGAAAATATATTAAAAAATAAATGAAATGTTGACATTATGTTTTAAATTACAAAAGCCAGGGAGAAAGATTCATTTTCAAATAAGGGGATGAGCAATTCTCTACAACAGAAACAAGAAAAACAAGGCTCAAACTTTTAATATTATTTTTCAAAATGTTCAATTGTTTTGAATGAATAGCATGATGGTTAATTATTTTGTCAGAGGCTCAACTGTGTGAAACATGGATACAGCTGGACTAGAAAAAAAGTGTAAAATGTTTATTGCACAATTTAAGCGATATGGTATGGAGTTATCACTCAGGAAATGGAATCATACTCCTACATTAATACTGATAGTGCCAAAGACGATCATGTCAATACAATAACAGCGGGATATCTATTGCATTCAAATCGACAGCTTCTTAAGTCTAGATAACTTGGAGCTGTTCAACTTCAGAAGCACTTTCTAAAACCTCCTGCAAATGGCTACTCCTGTCTACCTTTGAGGCAAGCTGTAGCTCCTCTAAAACCAGCCTAATGTCAAGTCCTACAGTGACAATAAATAGGGCTGTACCCATCTTTGTTTATCACTTGGCTTGACTCCCAGCAATATTGTGTGTTAGACCCCGGAGAATAACTACATATTTTGGTCTGGCTTTTAAATCCTTTCCCTTGACCCTAAGTGTGACAATGATATGCAAATGAATTCCTCTGATATTTGAAATGCTTCGCTGAGCAGAGTCAAATAAAGTGCTATCAAATTCCGCCAAATATCCTCTCCAAAAGCAACAAGGCTTTTTTACTTGTGCCTCAAGCCTTTTAAAACCGTGTTAGTCCTTTAGCTGCATAGACCTCTAATTTGCAACCCCCCCCCCCCCCCCTTTTCTCTGTCAGCAAACACAGATACTGCTTGCACATCTTTGGAGATCCATTTCCCACCCTGTTATGTATAAAAAGAATACTGCGAAAAGCTGGAAGATGGCTAATGAAGCACTTGCTAAACCAGCTCCAGTAAGATAAGGCTGACGCTGACACATCTGCGCAGTCCCTCGGGAAGCTGAACAGCACTTTGGGAAGGCGTGAGGAGATGGGGGAAGTGTTGTGAATCCCTCTGTGAATTGCCTTTGAAACTGACACTGTTTTTCCTATTGATGGAAAATGCAGATTTATCCTAATCTTGCTTTTATTTATTTTTTCTCCATTTCCTTTTGGATCTGCTGGAGTCATTTAAGTAAGGTATAGTCATGGGAGTAGTATTTTGAACAGGATACTCGCCTCTGTATGCAGCTTTTTAAGTTGTGCTTGTATCCGTGACCACTGCAATTCTTCTCCGTACATAAAGTCTCACCACTCTCCTCTCTTCAATGTTCCTGCTGTTTGTGCCTCTCCCACTTCCCCATAAGATTCCCATCTGATTTTTTTCTATTATGTTACTGTAACCTTTATGATATTGTTCTTTAAAACTCATTTTTCTAAATTGTTTTTCAAAACTCTCATAGGAGCTAATTTAACCTGCTTCAAGAAAGGCAACCTAATATCTACCCTGGATATTGGGGAGCTTGGTAATACAAAAAGCAGCAACTATTGTTTAAATGTGTTTGTCGATAGGACTTTCTTTAATGTACCAGACTTACATCTCAGTGGAAAATGTTTGTCTCAGGGGGCTTCCCTTTCCACTGGCAGCACCTGCACTTCCTTTGAAAACACTTGAAATAACAAAACTGAATCGCATGAAACACTCACGTTCCGTCCTCGTTGCTTCTGTAGAAGACCATGAAAGGGTCCGACTTGCCGAAGAAGTCTTTCTTGTCCAGTTTGTTGGCACAGCACTGCATCGTGGCGCTGTCCTACAGGGAAGCATGGAGATGTGGGGAGAGAAGTGTGAGAAAGGGTTTGGGGGGAAGGGTATATCATAACTTCTCTACAATGGAAGGTATTATTATTATTTACAGTATATGGCACTCTTCTTCCCCTGATTCTTCTCTTTTATCTTCTCAGCTCTCCGCAGATGGAGGAAGCTGTGCATTACACAGCCTAATGAATACAGCATCACTGCTGTAGTCTCTGTTAATGTTTATGGGTGTATGTGTTTTTTATATGATTGTATTTAGTGTAACACTTCAAGTCTGGTCCATTACTGTACACGCTCATACAAGTATACAGCACAATACATATAGTGTACATTTACCCACACATGTAACACAGCTGCTGTTAAAACAAATAATTCACCTATTTGAATGAGGATGTAGATATATTACTTTATTGACTTTGTAGTGTGGTTGTCACCTTTTTCCACTCTATGAACTGCTGGCAGTCAGCCCACCATACACTTTAGCCTTATCTATCACCACAGCCTAATGGGGTGTGTGTGTGTGTGTCTGTGTGTGTGTGTATGTGTGTGTGCGCGCGTGTGTGTGCGTGCGTGCGTGCGTGCGTGTGTGTCTTCAAGTATGCAGGCATTTTAATCTCCAACCATTGTACCTCATCCACCCACCTGTAGTCCAGCTAACGTCAGTGCCAGCTGCTTTCCAAGTCTAATTCTAGCATTAGTAATTGTCATCAAGCTAACCTATTCTGATACCAGTAACGGCATCTGGAAAGCAACAGATGCTTCCAATATATTCCAGCCTCAGAGAAATAACAAACTGCTCTGGGTCTTGTATTTTTCTAATATCCTTTGAAGGCTGCTTTTGCATCTTGTTATAATCAAATACAAATGATGTTGTTTTCCATTTAGAGCCATTTCAGAACTTTTGGGTATCATTCTGATAGTAAACTATGTTCCTAGATAGCCATAGTGTACTTCGGTAGATATTAAGCAAGAATTGCAAGATAAATCTTAAACTACTAAAAATACTTTTTTTGTAGTAATTACCTATAAATTACTGACACTTTAATCACAGAATTTCTGTTAATAACTACAGTATGATAGTTGTTGAATGTGTAAGCATGGAGCATTTTCGATATTTTCCAGTAGTATGCCAGAAAACACAACAACTATAGGTATCAGAACTGAAAAAAGAAAACAATGCTAAGTGGTGTTGACACTCCTACGATCAAACAATACCCGTATCAAGATGATGAAGAAAAATAAATACTATTTTTATATATTTATTTTGCAGCAAATCACTGCGACCTGTGATTGGCACACTACGACCGCAGCTAGAGCCCATTTAGTCTGTTATGGTAAAGATGCCTCCATTCATGATGGGTAGGAAGAACATTATGGACAAAATTACACTTTGGTACTTTGTTGCTATCCGTATCGCATTGAGGGTGCCGGGTTCTTAACATTTGAACGATAAACAGCCCAACTTTACTGTATTAGTATGTTTCTTGCAGCTTCCATAATGCTCGCTGTAAACCGACTCCTGTTCTTTCTCCATTTACCCTCACCCTCTCAGGAATGAGCCCGATTATGTTTTTTCTCCACCAGTTGTTTATCATGATGTGTAAGGCTTTTACCATCCCCAAATATAAATCCCATTACTGGTGGTGAGGCTTGTACAACTTGTTAACTGTTACCCCTCCCTCTTCATGACCTGTGTGGTGGCAGTGCAGGAGGGAACGTATCTCTGGTGAATAGGCTGTGGCTAATCTCTGCTGCACAGTGGGTTCATTACAGTATGTTCAGATGCTGTAACAGTAGATTGCTGTTGCTCGAGCCTTACTCTGCGGCCCATGGTGCCACTAATGATCACTTAATAGCTTTTTAATGTTGCAGCTTGCACCTTGTGTTCTTGCCGTGTGCCGAGTAGCAAATCAGCAAAAGAATGTGTGAGAGGATGCAAGTGTGTGAGAGTGAGTGCAGGAGAGTTTCTGTGCACATATGCCCATTTGAATTCATGCATGCATCTTCCCACAGCGTCCTCACTGTGTCTTTATCACTCACAGCCAGGCACAGTGCAGCACACACTTCCCTCTGACACACTCATGATCGCATCCACTCCACTCCCGCAGTAAGAGGAGCTTTATCTGTATTCCTGTCCTCACCCTGAGAACACACACACACATATCACACGTCTGCCATTTGACAAATCCCTCCTACACAGAATACTTACTCTGTTTCATTCTCTTAAAAACACTCCTTTAATCCTCCTGGGGGATGTTTGCAGCCGTGATTGACACAAGCAGTTGAATGTTTATGTCATCTGAATATGTGACAGTAGAAATAGCAGCAGTTCTCACTTCTATAGCTTTGTGGTGTGTATTTTCAACAAGTACCTAACTCCAACAAGTACGCATACAAGCAGAGTTCAAGCTTACAATTTAATGTTTAGGACATACGATACGATATTACTTTATTTGTCAGATCAAGTCTGAAATTTGACTCGCGTCACAGCAGCTCCATGTCCAACATCAACAGACAAGTATCCAGACACAATACATGAAACACAAACAACAAACATTTAACATAACAGCACAATCAGTGAGAGAAAAGCTGCTCAAAGAGCCTTCAGCGTGCATTTGATCTGGGATTTAGCTCTGTATTTACTGTGAGGATTGACTGATGCACAAATGAGTGCTTCAGTCTGACTTTATTGAATGGTGGGACCCTGTATCTCCGATTAGATGGTAGCAGTTCATATTCACTGTTCAGAACATGGTTTGGGTCAGAGATGATGTTGTTGGACAGCCTCACTAGGTTGTTATGATAGGCTGAGTCATGGAGTCTCTGACAGGGTTGACCAACAATCTTTGAGCAGATTTTTAACAGGTGGAGCAGTTTTGATTTTAAAGCTGCTGACAAACATTTGTACCAGGTAGTATTGCAGTACTGCAGAATAGACATGATCACAGATGTAAAGAACAACAGAAGAATTTCTCTGCTCGCCCCAAAAGACCTAAGACGGCGGAGAAAATCAATTCTTTGTTTTGTCCTTTTGCACAGATATTCAATGTGATCCTTCCATGACAGCAGATGGTCAATCATTACACCCAAGTATTTGTATGAAACTCCCTGCTTGGTTTCATCTGTATGGATGACAATGGGGACTTTATGGGAGTCAGATGTTGAGCCAAAAACGATTTCCTCAGTTTTCTTGGCGTTGATCTCAAGAGCATTGTTATCAGTCCACTCGACCACCTGATTTACAGCCTGTTGGTGCAGCTCAGGGTCGTCTGTGTTGCTGAGCAGCGATATTATTGCGGTATCATCAGAGTACTTAATGATGGCTTGATTTGGTGTGCTGGTACATGCATTCAAATAAATCGTAAGAATCATATTGTGAAGAATGTTTTATTCCTGCACCCAATAAAAGTGATTTAAAGAAATATCCCAGATTATGTTTTACTCCAAGGCTCTACTACTATCCACCGACAAAAGAGATTTAAATAACTCCCAAGACTGAGGGGCAAGATTTGGCGTATAATTGAGTGCATTTTTAATACGTGCCAATTTCCTGTCTGCTATCCAAACCCTCCTTACTCCTGCCTGTACGCAAACAATCATACCTGTGGGATACAATGTGTTCAAGCTCACTAATATTTTAAGCACTCACACACAAGCATAATGTTAACATTAGCTTTTCTACATGTTTTGTCCCCAGCAGAAGAAAATGTATATAATAAAAATAGACAGTGAAATTACTAATGAATTTACCATCTATGCATTGTAAGAAACAAAAGTGTCTCAACACAAACAGTACATTTAGCTTCGAACTCAAATGTATGGATGTTCACTAATGTCAATTCACAAATCAACATGACTGAGCAGGCATGCAGCTTGTGCTCGGTGGGATTTACTGTTGACACACAGCAGATCAAAGGCTGTTGCATGGCCCTGAAGGATTGTTGTGGATTATCGTGCTGTAATATTACATTTTCAGTTTTCATGCATTTATTCAGTGAAATGCAGTTCCTTGGAAAAAGCAATTACTTTATAGGTTGCCATTGTAATCTGTGTTCAAACAATTACAATCAACAGTGAATACAGTAAGCATCAAATCCTGATTTCTTATTGATTAGTGAAACACTGTATCAGGCCTAAATGGATAAAAGCAATCAAATCACCATCACAGTTATCCTGCTTTATATCAATGATATCAACTTAACAGAGATATAAACTGTAAACATAGGGTTTTAGTTGGTTTAAAGGGATTAAATGAACTTGCTGATCAAGTTGTTCACAAAGTAAACACAGATGTTGGCATTCAGAAAAGCTCACGGCACTCTGGGTCTGCAAAAGGGAGGACACACGAGGAATTCTCTGCGGGGCTAATAGACACATAAAAGCATTTATGGTGATAGATGTGTTGAGGATATTAAATATTCATCTGCTCCTGCCTCATTAAGGTTCTGAGGCACGAACACACACCCTTGCAGAGGTCTGTGATCAACAGCCATTTGCTAATATGGAGAGAATCCGAGTATCAATATTTAAAGAAGGGGAGCAGGCTGGATAGAGACACATTCACACCCTCAGGGGTGTAATGAAGGATTGTTTGTGACAGGAGAGAGTGTGTGTTACTGCACTAATTAAGACAGACAAAATGGGGAGAAGACAAAAGGGAAAGGTAGTAAAACTATAGCATGAGGACCAAACCGGTGCATTTATATTGGAATATAAGCATGAATTACTGTGAGCCATTATGTTTGTGCCCCTTGGGCTAAAAAGCGTAAAAAGGATTTACGGCAAAGGCGAAAAGAGATGGGGAATTGGGGGAAACAAGGTCAATACCTAATTAAAGTCCAAAGCTCCCGGGTTAAAAAAGAGGAGGCTGATTTAAAACGATAATGAAAGAAAAATGATTCCTGCTGTTTTGATGATGCCCCCCCCCGTGTCCAAAGTGCACAAATCAGTTAACACTCAATCTAAGGATACGTGACATTCAGTACATGGTCCTCAGTGATTTGGCATTCCTTTACATGAGTGGTTCCTCGCTTGAGTGAGCTTCCCCCTTTTTTGCTTGATTTAAAACCTGAGGATACTAAATCTGTGATTTATGTTATCCTGTGGCATAAGGATTGCCAAACAGTGTACGTGATTGGAATTGAGTGTCAGCAATTTCTGCTTTCCGCTCTCTACCCACATCTTCTTATCGCTCCACTCCCAGCTGCTCCAGGTTGTCTATTTTCTACATTTGAAATGTTCTTTATCCCAGTTGTTCTCTGCTAACCTTAAAATAACACAATTTACAGTTTGCTCTGTAGGAAATGATGTGCATGCTGCCCTTCATGTGTATTGCACGATGCAAAGTAACATTTAGATGGCATTTAAATGAGGTGGAGACTCATGAAGTGAGGTCGACAGATGTGGATCTTCTGTTAGAAGTAGATTAGACAATGAGAATGTTCCATCAAAGTTGTAATTATCCTGATAAATAAATGTGTATTTCAAAGTTGTAAAAGGTAGAGGGCCTGGATGATAGGCAAACAACAGTGGTTCTTGTCACACAGAGACAGACCCTCACCACACATCTGTCCGTCATGGATTATCTACACTCACTGCTGGTGGCCAAAAGACAGACTGCAAAACAGTCCAGCAGTTCAGTTTGTAGAAATAAAGCTGAATCAAAATCATGTTGGGCTTGCTGCTCTGCTCCCACGCTGCTCTGCTCACATTCCTTGTTGCAGATATGTTCTAAAAAATAAATAAAAACAAAGATTTCCCTTGTGAACCAGCCAAATTGCTTTTCTGTAGAGAGATGCAACTAGACTGAGATACTGTTAGTGCTTTAGAAGGACGCAATTATGCAGGGTAATAACTCCAATGTGGGCAGACACATGAAGTCAATATTGTCATAACATTGTACATATGGAGTTTTGAGAAGCTATAAGCATTAGGCTTAACTGTATACGTTTGTATATTTTGCTATCAGTAACAATATTTCGTTTTTTGTTCCACTGCTACTGTAGTTGTATTCCCCAGAAATCCTGCGGGATCCATGTTTACTGATGCAGACATTTATTTTAAAGGCTGCTTAACTGTGAAGCCCCTAATGTATTTGGGAGCCGTAGCCACCCTCGGAAATGGGTTGCTTCGGGCGTGATAATGTTTGCGAGTGGGAGTTAATCAAATGTATGTAACCCCATATTGTTATGGTCAAAGTGTTGGGATATCTAGTGAAACTTTTAATATCCAGCCCCTGGAGTTTGAGAAAGGTTTCACTAAATTTAAATTGCTAAATTTACTTTACGCCATATCAACTTGATGAAATGGGATTTGTTTCTCAAGCTCATCGTATTTAGTCCATATGGTTTAGGTTTATAAAACTGTTGAACTATGGAAATCAGTTAATCAAAATGGATCAGAAGTCTGCTAATATGTGCATCATGTAGTACAGGATTGTATAATATTGGACTCACTACACGAGTCACATTCAGTTTGTATTCAGTTTGGAGCATCTGCTAAAATGTGATTGGTCATGTTGGGCTGCTAATGGATTTTCCCGCATGTTTCTTGTGCCATTGGAGGTTGTGATCACATTAGTCAAGTTGAGAACGGGCACTGTGACCTTCTGTTCAAGCAAAGATGTCTGTTTGTCTATGACCTTGTTTTTTTAACTTAAGCTGCTCTTCCTTTGATCATTATTCTAATGATGTTCAACCCCTGATGTGAGACAAATGGTACAAGCAATTAAAGTGTCTCTCTCTTGAGACTTCTTTACACTTTGTAGTTGTATGAAGCCAAAAGGAAACTGTCAACTTAAATAAATTAAAAGCTGGTGACCTCAAGTGTCTTACTGAAAGTAGTGTCAATCTTTGTGTACTGTATACATTTGTATTTAAAAAAGAGCTGAACCAAATGTTTATGACATCCCCACGTTTTAAAAAAAAGCACTTATCAGGGTCGTCATATTGGACAATACTGGCTGTGACTGAAAACCATGTGTATAGATCTCGGATGAGTTTTAATCATGAGCAAGTACACATGTTTACCATGCCACTTAAACAATTCTATGGAGACTGCTCCATGAAACTGATGAGAAATGTTTGCTTATGAATGAATGCTAAATATGCGTTAACTTCCTCAAACGAGCCACAACCTCCAATGCATCCATTATTTTAAAATCATGCTATGCAGATGAGTTCTTTGCTCAATTCAAGATTTCAGTGTTTCCAAAGAAACCAAATGTGTCTGACAGACCTTTAGCTAAGGGTTGAAACTAAAGATATCACAGAATAATGTTTTTCTCATTGAGTATGGATGGAAAGGCTTAGTTTCACTGTGAGGCTGTAAACCCAACATTGAATTATTGCCTTTTGAGATAATTTGAGGATCTTTTAGGAACTGGTTTATTAGTTAGTAGTTCAGTTTGTGTGTGAGAGAGACAGTGTGTTTGAGAGAGAGAGAGAGAGAGAGAGAGAGAGAGAGTGTGTGTGTGTGTGTGTGTGTGTGTGTGTGTGTGTGTGTGTGTGTGTGTGTGTGTGTGTGTGTGTGTGTGTGTGTGTGTGTGTGTGTGTGTGTGTGTGTGTGTGTGTGTGTGGTGTGTGTGTGTGTGTGTGTGTGTGTGTGTGTGTGTGTGTGTGTGTGTGTGTGTGTGTGTGTGTGTGTGTGTGTGTGAGAGTGAGAGAGAGAGAGTGAGAGAGGGTGTCTGTCTGTGTGTGTCTGTCACATACGCTACAAGGGACAAGGTCAGGCAGGGCTGCGTTTTAATTAACCAACACTCTGTTTCACACTATCATAAGCCAAGCTGTTCTTATAGCTAAGAGCCACACGCCTGACGTGAAATAATCCTTTATTGATTCACTTCACTGTCTCTTTCTATCTGTCTGACTCTATTTGTCTCTCTCTCTTCGACACACAATCGCACACACATTTCTGTTTCCCTCCATCTAATCACTGCTTGTTTGCTCTTTTATTATCATTGTGCCATTTGGTATTTCTCCTTTACCTTCCCTCTCTTTGTGTCATTTGCTCTGTTGCACTCTCTTGCTTTTCAATATCCTTGTCTAATCTGCGCGCTGGGAGCCCAGTGGAGCATCCGAAGCGTCAGTCCACAGTGATGGCGGAGGGGCCGATCAGCGCTCACCCCTTCATGTTCCTGGGCTTTTTCATTAGACAGGTGCACCTTCAGCAGAGTGTTATAATCTGAGAGAGGTGTGTGTGTGTGTGTGTGTGTGTGTGTGTGTGTGTGTGTGTGTGTGTGTGTGTGTGTGTGTGTGTGTGTGTGTGTGTGTGTGTGTGTGTGTGTGTGTGTGTCGCAATTACGATTATGGCTTGCAACGAAAACAACGTAATCGAAATAAAACGAATTATTATTATTTATTTTTTTCAGTTGAATTATACTTAAAGTTCAGGGTAATCAACTTTTAAAAACATACTGTTCAAAAAAAATTCTCCAATAAATTAATGTTTTCAAAGTAAATGGATAATCGTTTTTAATAATCTTGATATCAATTATTGACCCAAATAATCGAGATTATGATTTTTGCCATAATCGAGCAGCCCTAAGCCTTACACTGAACACTATCTGTTACTTCACATTAAAGATCAGAAACAAAATAACATAAAATAGTCTACAGTAAAATATATGTTTATATATGTTTTTTTAAGGTCCTACTATATGTACAGTATGCCTGGCTCTTCAAAGCCAGAATATCAAAAACAGCAACACATAAGCACTCAAACACCACATACCCACTTCTCTTGAGAGTGCATCATGAAACTGATGAATAACGTTGGTTTATGAATGCTAAATGTGTGTTAACCTCTTCAAACAGGCACGAACCATCGCAGAATACATTTATGCAAACTAATGCAGTGCAGACAAGCATTTTGCATTACCCATTGAGCCTGGATAGAAATACCTAGTTTCACCTTAAAGCTGCTGAAGTTGAGGCCTTTTTTGGGTGGTGGATTTTAATTTGACTAAAACGTTGTGATTACTTCTCATGAACTGAAGACACATTGTGAAACGGGTGAAGTTCTAAGACGAAAACACGGATGAAACCCACATCAGAAAACAGCGTGGGATGTAACTGTCAATCACAATGTAGCCCCGCCCTAAAGGTTTTGTCTATTTAGTCAAAATAGGACAATTATTTACACAATTACCATCATACGGAACAGTTATACTTGGCGATTAAGTCGTTCAATTATTTGAAATGTTTTACTGAGGTAATAACTCCAGTAGTAGGCAGGGGTAATCTTCTCATAGACCTCTCTACAATTCAACTTGTTTTTGCAACCAATGGATTTGACCCCTTCTGGCTAGTAAAGAGAATGCAAAATGTTGGTACTTCCGCATTGACTTGGCTTTTCAGAACCGCAACATGTGTATTGTTGTGAAATGACTTGTTGATAACATATACCCCAAGAAGATGTGTGATTCTGTGCAAATAAAACACTTCTCAAAGTGGGCTGAACAGGGTCAGCATGACATTTCTTTGTCTATCGCTGTGTGTCTGCACTTATTTGCCCCCCTAAGCTTTTACCCTCCTCAATCCACTTCATGCACAATGTTTTTTTTAACCAGGCTGCACCGACAGATGTTTGTATGCTAATGTGTGTTTGGCAGGGGAAATTATTATGGCTTACTTACTCGACAATTGCTCAGCTCCTCTGCGGACAGGACGATAGTGCCACATTTCTTCCCTTGGATCCCCCTGTGGAATAAAGAAACGAAAAGAGCTAAACATAAATAAATGGAAACACATCTTCAATTTGTCCACTCTTGCCCACTCTTAATTGATCAATACAGGCCACTGCAGCAAGAATAAAAGCATGTTCCTTTTCCAATTGTGAAGTAGTCCTTCTGATAATACTCTACAACACAAGTCTATTTGATCCATTTAACTTATTTTATTTCAGTATTACTGTCATTGAACAGGGCAACACACTCAACCTGAGAAACCTCGGAGGACTTTAGCTCTAACTGGCTGTAACATACCGTAAACTTTCAACGTTGAGGGCTGACGTGTACTTCAGTATGATGTGTTGTGCAAGTTATACCCTATTATGCTTATGCTTACTAGAAGTTTTACACACCGGGGCAAACGTCCAGTATCCATTTCAACTGGCCAACATGTTAAATTGTCACTTCATATTCAAGTGATTGGGTGGAGTGAGGAGTTCTGTATTAGGGAACATAGTTCAGTTTTCCCTCCAGACTTTCAGATCTCTCGCCTTTCATTTTAAAAACTCTTTCAAATCAATCCATCATCTCTTGGCTCGTTCACCACACAAGAAGCAGAGCTTTTACTCCCAGCTGAGAAATATGATCCAACATCGTAAACTCAATTTATGGTCGGTTTTAAAACATTTTCCTAATTGAACAAAGCAACTGATGTAATTTCAAACTTGACTCTGAGATTTTGGAGATGATGGTTTTCCTTTACCTCGGGGAATTGAGAATAAGGGCTGCTTTTAAAACCATTCATCTTAAAAAAATCCCCTTTGCACACATTCAAATTAATGTATCTTATCCTTCTCTCTTATGTCATAATATGTTAAATGTAGCTCTTTCTATTCGTGTATATTTGCCTTGAGGTCAAAATGACAGTGCCAATTTCCAATGCAGAATTATCATGTAATTCAGATTGAGGTTGTGTGTGTGTGTGTGTGTGTGTGTGTGTGTGTGTGTGTGTGTGTGTGTGTGTGTGTGTGTGTGTGTGTGTGTGTGTGTGTGTGTGTGTGTGTGTGTGTGTGTGTGTGTGTGTGTGTGTGTTTAAAAAGCTTAAAGCCTGTCAAATACTAAATCTACACCGTCCTTAAATCCACTCATGGTGACAGGTAGAATGAAATTGTAATGTGCAGAAAATGAAAATGAGTATAAGAAATCTTAAACGGAAAAGATGTAAACAAATGTGAATCAGATATTTTCACTCTGTCTCCAGCTTGTTCAGAATGATGTGTCAAGGCTTTTAAAATGATCAAGTATGAGAGAGAACAAATGACTCCATGGGCGTTTCTCAATCGCGAGTACACATGCTGCAGAGCAACTATTTCAAGTATACTACGTCATAGAGTGGCGCAGAATGCTGGGCATTTAACATGCATTTAAACAGTCCTTCGGCGCCACTCGATGACGTAGTATACTTGAAATAGTTGTTCTGCAGCAGTTTTACTTGCGATTGAGAAACGGCCACTTCTCTCTGTTGTCTTCCTCTTAGTCATGGNATTTATTTCAGAAACACTTTTTGTTATATTCCATGGAATGCTCTTAACATCCCAATAGCAATGAATATATTAAATGCATTGACAATAAATACATACAAAAATGTAATCTGTGGAAGCCGTGGCGCAGTAAAAAGCACGAACAATCATTTTAGCCGGCCCGGCTAAAATAACTGGATGGCCTACCTGCCTGTCAGCCTTCCATCCGTGCACAAACTTATCTCGTGCCCTCATTGGTCATGTGCACGTTCGTGTGTGTTGGAGGAGGGGCTCTGTAAGGATGTGGCAGATTTTTTCCGGTTGTGTATTTTCAAATTCTAGCGCACTCAAGCTGGTTTCTCCAAAATTACATACCCCACCTTTAACTAGTTGTACACACTTTCTTCAATTAGTTAACAAGCTATGGCAAAAAGGTTAACTATAAGCCCCTTTTTCCCTTACTACACTGAACAAAAATATAAATGCAACACTTTTGTTTTTGCTCCCATTTTTCATGAGATGAACTCAAAGATCTAAAACATTTTCTCTATACACAAAATAACCATTTCTCTCAAATATTGTTCACAACTCTGAAAAAATCTGTGATAGTGAGCACTTCTCCTTTGCCGAGATAATCCATCCTACCTCACAGGTGTGGCATATCAAGATGCTGATTAGACAGCATGATTATTGCACAGGTGTGCCTTAGGCTGGCCACAATAAAAGGCCACTCTGAAACGTGCAGTTTTGCTTTATTGGGGGGGTCTGGGGGGGTCCGAAAACCAGTCAGTATCTGGTGTGACCACCATTTGCCTCACGCAGTGCAACACATCTCCTTCGCATAGAGTTGATCAGGTTGTTGATTGTGGACTGTGGAATGTTGGTCCACTCCTCTTCAATGGCTGTGCGAAGTTGTTGGATATTGGCAGGATCTGGAACACGCTGTCGTATACGCCGATCCAGAGCATCCCAAACATGCTGAATGGGTAACCCCTAACCCATGCTGGATGTGGAGGTCCTGGGCTGGTGTGGTTGCACGTGGTTTGCGGTTGTGAGGCCGGTTGGATGTACTGCCAAATTCTCTGAAACTTTGGAGACGGCTTATGGTAGAGAAATGGACATTCAATTCACGGGCAAAAGCTCTGGTGGACATTCCTGAGAGAGAGATAGATAAGTAGAGAGAGAGAGAGAGATAAGTAGAGAGATAGATAGATAGATAGATAGATAGGGAGAGAGAGAGAGAGAGAGATAGATAAGTAGAGAGAGAGAGAGAGATAAGTAGAGAGAGATAGATAGATAGATAGATAGATAGGTAGAGAGAGAGAGAGAGAGAGAGAGAGAGAGAGAGAGAGAGATAGATAGGTAACAACACATAACAGCTGTTCCTCTCAGCTCACTCTGATTGCTCCTCTACTTCATGTGTCTTTCCTTTCTTTCTTTTTACATTTGATACTTGAGGTTTTGTAATATATTGTTGTCAATTGTTTAATGAATGAATTGTATTTGTTTTTCTTATCATATATCCTTGACGTTTTGGCAATATTGTTCACCTGACATTCATGCCAATAAAGCATATCGAATTGAAAATTGAATTGAATTGACAGAGATGGATAGATAGAGAGATAGAGAGATAGATTGGTAGATAGATGGATAGATAGATAGATAGAGAGATATAGGGAGATAGGGAGGGAGAGAGAGAGAGAGAGAGAGAGAGAGAAAGAGAGAGATAGGGAGATCCAATTTTGGACATTGTTTTTGTTACAGCATTATGATACGACAATACTTTAATGGTCAGATCAAGTTCCGTCATTATCCATTGCAATGTCAGACAAAGATACATATTAAGTACGCCTCGTTAAGTTGTTATGGTGATTCATAAAGTCTCGAGCTACAATCTTTGAGCAGATTTTTCACAACATTCTACATTATGTTTATACAAACATTTATCTTCTAATGTTTATATAAAACATTTTATATTTTGAGATGTATTATACAAATATCTCAAAATATAAAATACAATCTGAACTTTTACGTTTAAATATATACATAGGGACAGTGGAAGATATCAGAAGACTGTCAAATATTCAGTATGAGGGGCTGATATTATTAACATGAGTGTGATCCATGTGTCTGATTGTTAGCCTTTTTTCAAATCTTTGCCGGATGTACTTAAACAGGTCCTTCCGTCCTGCGGCTGTCAGACCACCACTGACCCTGGTAGACCCCCACACACATTTAACAACACAGACTATTACCCCTCTGTTGTAAAATAACAACAATGTGCAATTATGTAAAACACTATGAAACAAACAAAGACTATTACACCTGGCTGCCTCTCGTATTCAGTCCATCCATTACTGTAACAGGAATCTTTACGTAACTATGTGCAATAACAATTGTTATATACCACACTTCATTTTACAATACTACACTTACTTTATTTTATAAATACTGCTACTACTTATCTACCTGAATGTGAACTTCTGTGAAATTATAATAATTTTTATTTTAAATATATGCATGCCTTTTTATAAAATAGTGTTCCATTCTCTTTGTCTCTATCTATATTTTTCTGTAACAACGTTATTTCCCCTTTGTGGGACGAATAAAGGAATTCTGAAATTGAGATAGTCATGAAAATAGAAATATTTTATCGTCCGTCAAAGGTAAACCATTTTTCATATTAGAGCTAAAACTGAGTTCCGCTCAGTGAAGTTACTGCATGTGTGTGTGCACTCCATCCTTCAGTGCACAACAACATCCCTCCTGTTTCACTCACCGCATTTCTTATTTCATGTTTGGGGATGGTAAACATTTGTTTTATCAGCGACCTTCATTCTTTTACTCTTGAGGACTGATTTGGTCTTGTGGGGACTGATGAGCAGTGCTGTGTCTGTCAGGGCCCATTTAACAGTGAGCAGTGTTTACAGAAGCTCCAGCCTGCACTTTAAACATGTTGTACCTTGTGGGAATTACTTCTTAACCTCCAAGATACACCACACTTATAAACCGATTACAATTCAGATAATAATAGTTGCTTCTGTTTCCAATCCTGCTTTAAATATGATTTGACATAAAACAAGAAAAGGAAAAACTGAAAAACATGAATGTTCCTGATATGATGATTAACATACAGTATTGCCCATTGAGAGAGCAATGTGCAGAACAAACACGGAACACCTTATTACTTCAAAAGGACAGCCTAATTTTAAACAGGGATGTGTGAAGAGCCATGACTGATCAACACGGAGCTGCAGTCTGGTCCCCACCCTGCAGCTCCGTGTGACAGAAGTCTGTGGCCGTTTCTCAATGTCGAGTACACATGCTGCAGAGCAACTATTTTAAGTATACTACGTCATCGAGTGGCGCAGAATGCTGGGCATTTAACATGCATTTAAACAGTCCTTCGGCGCCACTCGATGACGTAGTATACTTGAAATAGTTGTTCTGCAGCAGTTTTACTTGCGATTGAGAAACGGCCACTTCTCTCTGTTGGCTTCCTCTTAGTCATGGACGTGAGTTGAACCGTGTTTCTCTCTCTCTCTGCAGAGCACGGTCTCCCCCTTGTTTCCATTAGTGAGCTCCTGTCCTGAGACCATGCTGTCACTGACGTCAGATCCTCTAACCAAAGGCCTTCCTGTTGCTTTAGGTCTTGGTTTAAAAAATGTCCACTAGCTTTTAAATAATTGTTTTCATCTGGAACTGTGTCTTGGTTGGTTGGTTGGTTATCTGTGTGTTAAGAAACTTGTGATTTCAGTATGTTTTAATTGTTCTCTCTTTTCTAATATGTGTCTGCACGGCAAAGCATTTCTTTGTTTAAATAGCTTGAATTGAGTTATGAGTTGGATCCGGACAGAACCAAATGTAACCTTCTGTCTATATGAGACCCATACATTAAATATCCTGCCAATAAAGCCACATTGCTCCAATTAAACACTAATTACAAAACATTTCTCATGTTTCACCACAACATCACCTTTCATTTATCTGCCTTACCTCAGCCTGTCAGATCTGTAAGATCATTAACAAAATCCTGAGAGGACTGAGAAGTTTACTGTGTTCATTCTGCATGTGTGTTAATGGCCTCATTCATCAGCTGTGTGTCACAGTGAGAGGAAAGTGGCTTATTCATTGAAAGTGTTTCATGTGGGGAAGCATCAGGGTTATCGTGAACGGGCTTTAAAATAACTTTTAGGTGAATTATCTAACGCTTGTTTCAGGGCAAATGCACAAGAGCAAAAGTGTTGTGCAATTCCCCACGGAGACTATTTACACTTCATCCTAACCCTGTTAACAACAGAGCAGAATTCACGGGTCCTAAGACTAACGTTCCAATGAAGGATCCTCATCTTTCCTGATCATTTCTCCCATACTTGATATATTCCACCTGATTCCTTACAATATATGTATTGTAGGGAAATATCGATTGTTGAGGCATCTGAAAGCAGTTAACTAAGATTAGGCAGTTTTGGTAAAAATGTCCATGGTGACTTAAATGTGACAATAGATGCATCAACATTTAAAATATTAAATAAAACCAGCATCTTTTAAGATAAGATAGGAAAAGATGGACCTTTATTTATCCCCATGGGGAAATTTAGAAATTGAAAGCATCAACAGAGTAACATGACCAAGTTATTATCAGTCTTAACTTAACAATTTGAAGCCACAGCTTACCCAGTACCACGCATCCATTAAATGCTTTCACTACAACGTCTTTGCAGAATGTGTTTTTCAAAGTTGAGTGTCTCCTAGAAGTAAATGTTTTGTGCAAGAGTTACTGTAGATGCTTTCTCAATAGTTCAGCGAGAAAGTTGCAAAAAGCCTGGCTACATTTAAGATTTACACTTTACTCAAAGCAATGGTGCTATTTCCCAGCTGAAGGTTCTTGAAAGTGTGCACAACAGAGTGGTTGATATGATTTGATGGACAAGGTTTTGCACTCAACATACTGCGGATCAAAGACTGGATGAAGTGTTTTCCAGCTGTGTGTATAAGTGCTCTCTGCTCTTTGTGCAGGTGTGTGTGTGTTTGTGTGTGTTGTTAGGAGGTAGATGGAGACCTTTCATCCAGTAAAAGAATCATCGATCGTCAGGTGGAAAACTATCCTGGTTGCATGGGCCACTGTGAAAGTGTTTCTTTCTTACTAGTTTCCAAAAGAGAAATTTAAATCGTTCTTGGCTCTTTCCTTCCTAGTCCTCCTGTAGCCTAATCAATTCCCTCTCGGTTCTACCCAGAAATAGCACTTTATCTTAAGGCCCCTGAAAAGCTACAGACAAAAAGAGTTTGGGTTTCAGAAGTGAATCTGCGCTGTGCTGACAAGCTGTGACTGTATATTAGCTGCAGAGCCAACCAGCTATGGATGCAATAAACAACTCAGTGTGTACAGGAACAGGCTTTCAACCATTTAGACCGTTTTGGCTGATGAATACTTTTATGCTTTGCACAGGTTGTTTGTGAAGAGAATGTTGCAATATAGCTAAATTACAAAGTTAATATCAACAGTTCCTAAAGCCCAAGGTTATGTCTTTAGATCTTTTGGGTTGCCAATCAAAGGACCAAATTCCCAAAACATTAAGTATACTACCAAACAAGATTACAATTGAGTCTGGAAAATGTTTGCCATCTTTGCTTGACAAATGACAACCAATCAATCATCAACATAAAATTGATTTTCTGTCTATTAAGTTACAATTTCAGCCTTAAGTTTTACAATAATACAACAGGATATCTCACTCCAATATATAAGAACAAATATGTGAACTACGCTGTTTATTATGACTGTGTAAATGTGTGTGTAAACAGCAATCCTCAAGATATTTTGTTCTTGGTTTCCAGTGATATTTTGTAAAAAATAATTCTGCTGCTGACTCCCAAAAAGGAAAATAAATCAGTTGGTTTTAAACTGCACTCTGATCCTGATTAATTCCTTCTATGAAATCCATGTCATTGCTTAAAACATGGGGACAATGAGGTGATGATGAATAAGATCTTATTTTCTGCTTGCTATTGATATGCAACAACAACAGGCTCAGACTTGATTTCTTATTGGTGGAAGTTACAGAAGAAAGACCTCCTAAGGGTGCCACACAAGATACCTCTCTCCTATTTTATTGAGCACCGGAAACAGTAATCAAATAAATATGTCATGCTGGCAGGAATTGTATTCTTCAAACTTATGGGCAAATTAGAAAGCTCTTCCTGCAATAACTTAGGTCCCCTGAAAATATATATATATTTTTTGTCTTATGAGTAAAAGCAGCGTTGCATGCATAATATAACCTATCCATTATCCCAATGCTTCAAAGACCCACAGTGAATACACAAGCGCTTTTGAACCTCGGATATTAAACAAAGAAGAGTTGAACTGTGCACAAAAACTCTCAGGTAGAGACAAATGACAAGTACACCTAGAAATAACACCAAATCCCTCAAAGCAAAAGGACCCACTGTTACATTACCACTAATAGAACACACACACACACACACACACACACACACACACACACACACACACACACACACACACACACACACACACACACACACACACACACACACACACACACACACACACACACACACACACCATTTTTGTTCACAGTAGTGTGAATCTTTAATTACAGAAATCTTCAGGGAGTCAAAGACTAAAGCAAACCAATAAACCTGCTGTGAATAAGACAAAGCTAAATTAATTTAGCCAGAGGGGATCTATCAAGGACAAGAAAAGGAGGAAGGATTTTAAGGAGGAAGCTACTGGGCTAATCTGGAAGCTGCTTTCTGTGCTCTTTCCAGCTGACTATGTGTGTCGCTGTGTCTCATTAACATCCCATTTTGCAACCATTTTGTTCAGCTTTATGTCACAAAGTAACATATTTGTTTGTAATAGTTTTCATGTGGAGGACTTGTCCTTTATCATTTTCTCTTTAAAAAAAAACGTCTTTGTTTATAACAATGAGACAACATTCATGATATATAAGTATCTTGTTTTAACAAAGAAAAATATTGGAATAAATAATATTGTACATTGTAACAAGAAACTCTTTTGGTAATGGGGGCAAATTGGAAAGTACAGACCATTGTTTTCTTAATTGAACTAGACTAAAGTCCACCTTCAGGTAGTTTAGTATGTCTCTGTGATGCTGTAATAGACTGCAGTGGTGCTTTGATGTTTATATTAACGTCAGCATACAAACATGCTTATACTATGCAGGTAAAATGTATACCATTTTCACCATGTCAATTATGCTTGCACACTTACATTAGCTAATTTGTATCAAACTAAAACTAAGGATGATGGGAATATCCTCAGTTGGTTTTATAGTCACAAACCAAGTATTATGACACATTGAAGTTTAGAAATGATAATGGAGCTAGATGAAAAGAGTCAGAGTATCAACCAGTCTAACTTTCTTAAAGTACTGAATTGAATTTAATATAAGCTCCACATTTGAGAAGGACAAATTCATTTTAGTGACACGGCAAACAAAAGCTTATGTCCGGGGCCAAGAGCCGTTGAACGTTATCAGACTTCCTGAGAGTGACATTGTGCTGGAGGGCTTCCATAAGAGCACTCTACCAAAGGGATCTACAGTAAAGAATAGCCCCTCATTGATTCACTCAGTGCAACAGCTTGACAGAGAACCTGAAGAATTCACTATTCATTAACAAAGAAAAATGAGAGGTTTGAACTGAGAGATTGAGGCTGAAAAGACACTTTTGAAATTGTTTCATGCTGCAAATCTAAAGCAGTATCCTATAAATATGTATGTAAACTATATGGTATTTTTGACATTTGTTTTGTTAAGTAAAAAAAAAACTCGGGCACTAAAGCAAAAATAATACTTACAGTAAAGGGAACCTATCATGCAAAATGCACTTTTTGATGTCTTTTATACATAAATATTTGTCCCTGGTGTGTCCGGGTTAGCGTCAGAAAATAAAACCCTCTCTCTTTTCCTCCGTACCCAAATCTCTAAAAACGGAGCTGATCCAGATTTGCGTCCGATATGACGTAATATCGGCCCGCCCCCAATATGACGTAATATCGGCGGCGGGCCCACAGCACTATCAGAAACGTTGCTATCAGAAACAATGCCCGACTGTTTTGGACGTAATATGGTCGGTGTTTACATTAGCATCACTAACACTCAGAGCTAACCTGTACTGGAGAGCATGTGTGTGAAGAAGCAGGAAATAAAAAGGAACTCACCTTGTGGTATAACCGGCAAGAGAGAAAGCCTTTGAGCTCCATACTGTTTCAGAAATAATCCTTGATAATCCATGATATGGCGTTTCATCACCGCAGTATCTGCCGGTAAAATGTCCCGCCTGAGCTCAGCCCCTCTTTTTTATCAATCTTTTAAAAAAAAAAAGCTTTATACATAAAATCAGCACTTTTGAAACAGGAAGTGAAATAGAGGGATATGAGGCATGGCTAGAATGGGTGATCTGTTTGGTATTTTGAGCAAAACACTTCATCGACATGTTTTTTATATATTTTTATATATATGAGAGCTATGCTATTGCCTAAAAATAGCATGATAGGTGATCATCAGATTGTTGCTTGTCTGAATTCACCACACGGGGAGAAAATCCATTGGCATCAGTGTGAAAAAAGTATTATTTAACAATAGCTGATTGTATATGTATTCTAGAAACGCTTCTCAATAGTATCCTACTTTCCATTGTTTGTGACCACAGTCATCATTTCTGTACACAACAGGTGTAGAAATAGGTGCTTCTCAATCATTTCACACACACAAAAATACATTTGGAATGTGTATCACACTAGTTAGTTATTTTTTGGCTGATATTTTTTGGCTGATATTTTTTATATCTAGCACTTTTGTTGATTTCATTAAAATCTTTAATTAATTTAAGTCTCCCAAGTTGTTATTTGTTTAGACTTCCATGGATTTATTGTAAGGCTGCAAGTCAAATGGCTTGGTAAAGCCATTACATTTCTAATATTAGGGATTACACATGAAAATCATAGGAAATGAGCATGCAATCAAATAACTGGAAATTGCCCTTTTTGGAGATCTTGGGTAATCTTTTCTGTTCTTAAGGGAAATAAAGGTTGCCTGCCAACACTTTCACTTGAGGCAGCTCAGACTTAATGAGGCTGTATGTTTTGCGTGCTGAATATGTTTCACTTCCATTGTTTGACTGCAGTAAATATACAAAGATAAGATGGACAACAGAACATACCTTGCACTTGAGTTTTGTACCATTTTATGGACCTCACATTCGCATACATACTGTAACACCTTACGTCAGAACTGTGTCATACAAAACTGCCCAAGGGCATCATTCAATCTACTGGCATTTCCTGACAGTTTGAAATGAATTTAATGAGTAAAAACCTGACATGTACCTCCCACTCGATCTTATCTCGCAACAAAATATGTTTACCACCTCAACTCCTACCACACAAATTATTTAACATCCTGGCACTCACCCGTTGAATTATTAACATTTGCAGATGAAACTGCCCTTCTGGACCTCATCATTAACAATCATGAGTGCACGCACAGGAGATGGGCAACTCACTTTACAACACACTTTGCTCGGATCACATTCAGCAGAAATCTTGTGAACCAGATGATGATTTACTTCCTGTATAAGCCTTGTGCACATTATACCTGAAGTACAGAAATTATGAAGCAGGATCATTCGGCCATGAAATGCTGTTGCTGTGGACTACTATCAATGACCCTATCGGAGTGATTAATTCATGTTTCTAATATAGAAAGACACTTTTCCTGCGGATGATTTGAAGCTCCATATTAAACTATTTACATCATGCTGTGCTTTGTTTGTTTAGTTTAAAAACTAAAATGAGCATTGTGTGCTGCTCTCCAGATTGGAAAGGGCTAAGGAAAGACAGACACCGACTTTACAAATATAATGAACATCTGTTGCAAAAACTCTCCAGAGTACACATGTAAATTGGATGAACATTTCTCAAAACTGAAGCTTCATTGCAAAAGTTGGCATCTTTTCTTCCCAATTCCCCCCAATGATTCACCATCCTACAGAACCATCTGGAAACAGCTGTTAGTTGCAAATCAAACTGCCCATATGCTCTGAACTCTGTGTGAGGTTCAGATTGCCTCTATGGACCGATGTGCATGTTAACATTTACAGAAAACATGCACATTTCTGTATGATAACTCAACGAATGAAGATCAACCCATAAGAAGTTGCATAGTGTACCCGGTCGAGTCAGTATGCTGCATGTTGGTCAGTGAGTTTCCTTCAAGCTGCAGCAGTGTTCGCAACCACGGGTCCCCTAATCCATTCCACTCTGCAGCTTTTGTCTAAAATGGTGATCAAGAATAAAAGAAGGCAGAGCGTTTAGCCTCCTGACAGCTTTTACCGATCTCCAGGCCACAAACCCCACACTGTGACCAGTTGGAGTAGGAGGCAGGAAAGCAAAAGAACCATGGGGGAGTGCTATAGGGAGCCTATTGGAGATGGTGATTATCAGCTGCCATTACAACGGGCCAAATGATAATCATTATGTTTTGGGAAGCAGAAAGGTGAATGGTTGCCCGAAGTGGGGCTGCAAGTCTCTTTTGTTTGTTTATATTTTGGGCCATTTTTGTCTTTATTGTAGATAGGAGAGATAGATAGAAAAACTAGGGAAAGTGACGGCATGCAGCAAATACATATGCTTACCAATTTTTGAAAATTAGGCTATCTCGTAAAGAAAACAACACATTGAACACAGATGGTGTTTATGGTTTTTGGAGAGAACAAAGGAAAGACATTTGCTGGTAATTTCTTATTTCACTGCATTTTTGGCAAACAAAATGTATTGCAAAATTGAACACAGCTGACAGTAAAACATGATATGTTTGTTTCCGAATTTGTCTCCAGATTCTCCATGAGGCTAGAGTGCGGTTGACTCCACTGTCTCCACACAGCATTTATCATCTGATCGTTTCAGGATCACATGCAGGTCCGAGCACTGTCAGCTCAGATTCTCTTCGTGCAATCAAATGAGTCTAACCATATGTGGTCGGCTGGCATTGTCCTTGGGATGAAATAAAAATCATGCTGTGCAAGCCAAAAGTTCTTCAGAAAAGCAACTTCACTTTACGTTTTAGTTGAAAAACCAAAGCTTCAAAGAGGTAATTTTGGGGAATAGTCAAAAACTACACAAGACATCTAAAATGTTCCATTTGGCGGCAGGCATTATGCAACTGTTTAGCATCGTGAGTTTGAATATGTCCCTAAGCATTTAGGCTTCTTAGCTTGAGTGTTGGAACTTAAACTGTATAAAGGATGAAAGTGGCTGTAAATCCTAAGACATTAAGGCTAAAATCAAAGGTCTACGAGTTAAAGAAGATAAAGGGGCACGGCGAAACAATGTGACATATGCAAATTTAAACAATAGAACCATTGCCAAAGGAGGCGCTATCATTTCTGGCCCATTGCAGATGAATACAGATACAGCATCAGCATTGAACACTTACTGAGATGTAAAACACTGTAGCCTCTGTTATACTTCATTTGAACTCAGTATCCCTACACTACATCAATATGAATCTGTTCCTCACAATGTGTGTGATTTAATGTTATGTTCAACACACAACACCTTCACAGGGGAGGTGTTCTCTTAATGAGGAATGCCAATGCCTTTTCTCATTGGTTAGGTTGTGTTTCCTGCTGTCCAGATAATCATAGGATATGTTCGCCCACATTAATGAAACCGGACCCACTGGTGGTGCTTAAGTTCAGTTTTCCCTGCTTAATAAATGTCAATCTCAACTCCTAACTTATGCACTTAACCAAGCAAAGAAACATATTTAAACATTTTTTTAAAGGCAGGGCTCCTTTCTACTGTAAAACACTTGTTTTTGTTTGTTTTGTCTCGAATTTCACGAGACCCTTAACATAGCATGACAGTTCATATACCAGTTAGTTAAAGCACAGGGACTTCAATCTTGGGTATTATTGTATAGTTTGCAATATTGGGCACCTTAACCAGGGTAAACAGCTGATATTCTACTTACATGGTAGTTAAATGAAGATTGTACTTATTTAAAGTGCAGTTAATGATGGTCTTTTTGATTTAGCACAATTATTTATGCAGATACAGTCATCCCTCTATTTATTCTAAAAACAGTTACGGTTTTATCTCTATAAATATGTTTTAGGCAGCTCATTTATCAGCCCTTTCAACGTGCATGAGGTGGAAATAACTTCATCTGACGTCTTACTTTCAGTCCAGCCTAACATAATCACTGTAAAAATATATTAAAGCTGGAATCCTATCAGTGGTTGCCTTAGGAAAAATGAAAGTCAAGACATTGAAGACACTTGCAAAGAACATAGCAGCGAAACATTCACATAAAGCCTTGACTTTGAAGGAGCTTTCCCCTTAGCACTACCACAGCACAGAAGACCACCAACAGTTGTGGTTTATTATTTGTTATGCAATTTTACATCACTGAATTCCTCTGACACTATTTGCTTGAAATTGAATTTCTCCTCACAGCTGGTCCTGTTGAGTAATTAATAGATCTGCTTTCTGCAACAATGTTGTCAAAGCAGTCCAAAGTTTTAGGGAATACCATTATTCTTCCTAAAGGCTCCTCCTTCTAGCATAAACACATATAAGTAACGTACACTTCTGTGGACCTGACATTGATTGACAATAATCCACCAAGAAAAGACATGGACTCATTATTACATGACCGATTATAAATGTCAGTAAAGTCAGTTGGTTGTAGAGAAGTCCTGACGAATCAAAAGCTTTCTCAGGTCTTATTGCGTTTGTGGCTTTGCTTTGTTGACCGGCTTTGGTTTTTGCAGGTTGGACTCAATTTGAACCAAAAAGGGGGGAAACTGTTGAGCCATATCCCCAGTGGGATTGGACCAGAGTGCTTTGCTACTCCTACTACCCATTAAAGTAGCCTATTTTCTATCACAATCCTGTGTGAAGCACAGTATCTACACACAAAAGACTAAAGGATTGCCTGGTGAAGGGAGATACGGAGGATTACCAGGCTTTGGAGAGGATTTCTCCTGAAATTCCTGTGACTGATTTCCGAGTTGGAACCCAAACACGTCTCTTTGACAAAGGGACATTGCATCGGCAAAAGGTTCCCTGGATTACAACATTTTAATTATCACCTCTCTGTTGCTGTTTTATTCAGGAGACAAACTGAGAACGCTTTGATGCATTCAGGGGAAAGCATGTTTCTTACACACCACCAGCTCTTCAACCTTTAACAATGAACAGGAGCACACACATCCAAACTTACAACAATGTGCAGTGAAGCGGGGCCTCTCTAGCGCAATTACTGACTTCACAAACTCTGCCAAAAGGAAAAGCAAAACACTTCCTCTTTGCCGTCCGAGAACAGACACACCGCCCCACCTGAGACATACACTGTACACCTTCTCAATTACCCACCGCTGATTTCAACAAAGCCTCATCCATTCCAGACCTCATTTGATTTTATTACAGAAGCCACCTGAGAGACGGCGCCATTAATCAAATATACGAGGGGAAAGAGAGAGCAGCCACCCAGGAAAGCAAAGACATGAACTGAAATGGCTGCTACAGTTTCTCTGTTCTGCTTCTTCCCTGCATCCATCATGCCTCACATGAAGCACACACCACATCAAAAGGCAGCGCGGCGTTATGTTTCAAGGTAGAGGAGCGGTGGTTTAGAGCGAGGCTCATTCGTACCGGAATATAAAAGGCAGTTAAAGAAAGATGGGCTTAATTAGGGACAGTGGTGCTTGATGTCTTTTACTTTTCAGTTTGTAAGAATATTGTGTTTCCCTTGAAGGTCTTTTCATCTGCCAGAACAAAAGCTGTCAAAGCAAACATCTGGAAATATACTTTCAGAATGAGGAATGTGTTAAAGAGAAGTTAGTATTCAATGTGGAACAGGCTTGACAAATTTCATTACATGCGTTTCCTCTGTTCTCCTTTTGTTTATAGCCACAAACACAGGGGGGGTAATGAAGGGAAAAAAAGCACTTTTCCTCTTTCTTGTGGAAAGCAAATCACACCTCTGGCAATTAGCATCGTAACAATGGCAGCCAATCCCTCTAATGCTTTGTTTGCCATCGATGCTGCTGGGTCCTCTAATTCGTTTTGGAGGAAAATCAATGCAATTTGCCAAAATAGATGTCTCCAAACGTTCAAACATGCTGGGTTAGTGCAGGAGTTGTGTGTTCCACCCATTACCAACCAGAGATTTAAGTTCACTGTAACCTGATATAACCGTTAATCCTCAACAGCATTCCTGAGTTTGTTAATTCTGTGTAGGGAACCTCTTCCGTCAAGGTGATTGAACGCTCCAATTCAATCTACAATGAAAGAAAATTTGTTTTCCTAACAGATGGATCGGCTTGGAGAGAGAGTGAGCCATGATCAATTGCTGCCTGCAAGTGGAGGAAACTGAGTTTTGCTATTAGATATTAGACACTAGGCTGTCGATTCAGGATGAGCTCTCTTCCTGACAACAAACACCCTTTTCTCTCGTAACAAGCCCTGCAGGTAAACCCTGTTCGCCAGAATGGGTCTGCAGAGGTTATCCGTCCTGCTTCAGGATCCTGCTCACAACCATCCGGCCGTGTTCAGACTGACAATAGGGTTGTGTGGAATAAAGCAATTCCCATTATTCTTTTCAGTGAGACAACTCCATATTGGGCGGGCCGATAGAGGGTCACCTTAATACAAAAAATGTGCTTACAGTATTGTATAAACCCCTACATGAATACAAATACAAAAAGATGCTCTGTTAATACTACATATATAATATAAGTTATATATTTAATTTGTGATCATTCGGAGCATATTTTTGCCCAAGTGGTTAAGCCATATCATCTTCATATGCAGACATTGGCTCACATTTCATGTACGGCTAAAATGTAGGCTTCATGCGAGTTAGACCCCATTTACACGGGAACGCAATTGAAACGCAAACGAACCGAGTTCGATATCAAAAAAGTATTCCGTTCACACGGAGACAGCTCAATAAACCTGTCCCTTCACTCGAGACCGCTCGACCTGCTGGAGACGCTGTAGTACATATGCTGGGCTTGTAAGTGGCGCTGTACTTCCGCCACAAAATACACCAATAGCAGCGAAGAAGACCCCCGAGCATGGTTGCCATGTTGCCTGGTTGCCCTTCTGTTTATTCTCCGCGGTGGATTTAGCAACAAGTTCATGTAGTTCTCCATGTCCACTTGTTGCTGATGGNACTATTTCTGTTTTTACATTTTTTTTATGATCAACGTGTAGAGACTGAATCCGATGACTGGTTAGATTAAATAAAATTTATGGGAGGTGTGAGTGCGTTACAAATTATGAGTTGCTTAAGATGTTTTATTAGTCGATTGTGTCTCTGTTACCAGGAAGAAATCATAAGTGACTCGTGTTCTCGTCTGTTTGCTTGATCAAGTTAATTTACTCGTCACTTCATAATAAACTTAATAAACTTCCTAATTTCATTGCACAATACCGTCCTTTTCAAGGTTTAGACCATATAGTAAAATTACAGTGGATATATTATCTTAACACACAATTTGAACACCTAAAGACGTAACTCACTGAAGACGGATCGTCTATGGTTCTTCTCCGGGGATTCCCAGAGAGACAATTAATAGTTATCGGGAACGTTAATTTGTCTCCTTAAGGGTCTATGTTAAAGTCTAATATTCCGTCAATATTCAGAACATCTTAATTCCTAAATAGAGATGTCTGGGGGTTTTCTCCGGAACTCTGAACCCAGTCGGGTCTCGGTCATTGGCTCTATTTTCCAAGGAAAACTCGAATAGTATTTTACACAAAAGTAAGGATCATTCAACTGAAACCCCACTTCCTTCAAGTTCCCTTTCGGTAATTCGGTGGTTCTTGTTTATTGTTAATATAACTCAACCACTGACTACGCCACTGACAGGTACCCTACTACCGCAAACCTATAAATGTTTATACACGAAAGTATCTCTTTGTCCACTGACAACACACTATTCCTATGTACTATCCTACACCACACACACAACTTCTACAAACCCCCTCTTACTCATACACAAGGAAAGTTTCTTCAGGAGACAGTACTAGGGTTTAGTACTAACCCCCTAGACGGGATTCCCGTCCTCCTGGTGTGTGTGTGTGTGTGTTGTGTGTGTGTGTGTGTGTGTTGTGTGTGTGTGTGTGTGTGTGTTGTGTGTGTGTGGTGTGTGTGTGTGTGGTGTGTGTGTGGGTGTGTGTGTGTGTGTGGCTGACACTTCGTTGTCTACCTTAGTTGTTGACGTCTGAATGATGGACCCCAGGGCGGGTCTTCACTTTTGGCTGGTTGACCTTGTGACGAGTTGAGTGACCGATCGAGCGAGTCTTCACTTGATCCGGTTATTGTTTATTCGATCCCTTCTCGTTTCGCTATTTTGAGGAGGGGTTGGACACATAATTTACAACACTAGTAAACCCTTCTAGCCGCGAGAACAAAAACTGACCGGCAAGGACTTTGCCGCAGAGTGGGCCACCATCTTGGACTCGGGCTCATGAGACGTCTCACGAAGCCACTAATCCACTAACCCACTACATAACATACAAACGGTAATTCGTCTAATAACAAATGGGAGAGTAGGCCGGACGAAACTTTAAAAGGAAGAAAACTCTGGGCGCGTAATATCCTTGCCCGTGCCTCGTCTCTAAGACGGGGTTGTCGTCGGTCGTAGTTTTTTAATACTTCAATGACAGCCTCGTAATGTCCCGTTTTTATAGAAAAAAGTACATAATATGTAAAACAAATAAATCCAGATAAAACGAAGGTACAAAAGAAAGTGAAGCTTACCTTTCCTTTGAAAGGGTTTTTGTGTTAGATATCTACTAAGGTACAAACTTTAAGTAGATATCTAAATTTCGACTAGAACGTAAATTTGTAATTGTAAAGTCCCTTCTTTATGACTGAACCTGCATTCATTGACAGACCCCTTTCAAAACTCCACTATACAAAACTACAAACAAAAAACAAAATAGGAAAAAGTGGACGTTAACGGAACCATGACGTACGTTTAATCGCGTAAAATTAGTCCGGATCAATTGCGAATTAAACGTATAGTTACACGGTAACACTACTGCATTAATCTATGTGTGAAAATGACAAAGTGGAAATCACAGGTCAGAGGGGAATTCATGTATGTAATCGGAGTATATTATACGGTATATTTTAAACGGCATCCGATTGGGAACTCCGATGGAATAGGTAATCGATCATCGTATGGAATTCAATTGAAATAAACAAAACCAGAAAGACCTGAGTCGGTCACTCGACAGTTACCTGAACTCCGTGACCGTAAAATCAGTAAACGAGTAGTGGTGGTGAGTGGAGCGTTGACGAGTTCTGTTACACTAGAACAGGTAACTGTACATGAACATTTCTCGTACCATCATCGACACGACGGTGCCATACTTATCGAATTCGTGACAGATACACTAATCGACTGTACTGTCACGACGGCTCCAGGCGTGGCGAGCACACGGTCCGCTGTAAGTCACGTCTCTTATCTCTCTACATAAACTTACTACCTACACTACTCTATAATAGCTCGTACATAGCCCGATAGTTGAGAGGTCACATCTGATTTAGAGGGCTGCGACTGATAACTATCAAATACCAATTGACATACAGATAGGTTAGTACAAAAACGTTTAACCCAGTTATGGACAGTACGCGATAGATTTTGACCGAAGGAGTGGAATCATCTCTATCGTACAATATAAGAAAAAAAAAAAAATTTCCCTCTTTTTTTCCCCGTGAAAGAGACTCCTTCTGTTTTTCCCATCCCCGAGTCGGGGAAACTACAGATACACACGTGTCACGGGCGAGGAGAGATAGAAATGTAGCGGGCCCTACAAATTGACAAGATACTTTAAAATGTGGGACTGGAGTTGAATAATAATTCTATGCACAACGTAACAACTGGAAGGTAAATTGTATACTGCTCCCGTCTGTTACACATTGGTCCGAGGGTAATTTTTGAGGGCGTGTTTGCTCGGGCGTATTGATATTTAGTTTACGATTTTGGATATAAATTAAATGTGGAAGATATTTCCAATAGCGAACGTTTAGTTCGATAGTATTTAGTGTTGATCCTACAGTACAGTCTAGAGCTACGGTATACTGTTGCTACTCGTGTAGTGATAGTGTATGAGATAAACTCCAACGACATTCTACACCCAGTATGACCATGTTTCGTAGTCGCGTTCGTGAGGAAACTATTGCGGGTAATCCCTCAGACCATTACAGCGTGATGTATATACTGTGGTCCGGCTAATATATAATACCTTATTTGTCATCTAGACCATTTATAGGTTACCCTAAGTTTCGTACGCTTACAATTAACCCGCCGACAGACTTGACTAGAACGACTTCTTACTTTTGAACTAGAGATTTGAAAACGGATTAATTCACTCGGCATACGTATACCGTAAAACTGTAAACGACGATTCAACTCCCGAACCTACTACGATGGATAGGTGTTCTATTTCAAAATCGTGGACGACTTTTCTCCGTGACAACAAGTACAAACCCATAACAAATACGGCTCGAGTCTGAGAACTAATGGAATTCCTTACTTATGAGTCAGGGCTGTTATATAAAAGACCTTTAGGTAACGATATCCGGAGAAGATTCTCCACGCAGTAAGTAGACCACAGCACAGCGATTTGGCAGAAAATCTTGGATTAAAATTAACCAAAATCGAGTTCCTTTAGTAATAGTGGGTTAATAGAGGTCTGGATTACCCTTAAGTAAACCGAGATGATCCCCGGTTCTTCCTTTACAAAAAGGTTTTATAAAATTCTCTTAGTAGGATGAAATTGTGGATAAAAGCAGCTAACATATGTGAGTAATCTTCACGTGTATCTACGTAAGGCAATTTCGAAGACGAGGGTCGGTTGTATTGATACAGGTTTATTCATGTGAATGTGGAAAAGTTTCATTTATTATAGGGTAGAGTTTCCGAGTTTGATACCAACGTCTAGATTGTTTTAAGAGTCGTTCCTTCCAGTTAACCGGCTCTATCCCAGAGACACCGTCGGCGTCAACAGTAGTAGTGGTTGACGCAGATAGGAGGAGCGTATGTAACGGAGAATAAGGTAAGTCGTTTTATTTGTCATATTAATGGGTAAGCATGACACGAGATAATTTAAGGTGTGACTGTAAACTTCCCTTAAAATCCTTTGCATTTTCCGCGTTCGACGAGTTTGTGTGGGTGAGAAGGGCAAGTGTTTGAGGTGCGAAGTTGTTGAGAGCACTTCAGAAAATACTAAATTAGTACTGAAGTGAAAAGAGAAGTGTTGAGTAAAGGATAGATATTTACATTCATGTTTAAGTAGTATTTTGAAGGAACGTAGCAGGAGAGAGACTTTCAAAGAATTTATGTGCCACGTAGGTATAGACATGTTAAATAAAACAGAGAGCACGGTAGCGACCTCATAAGATTTATACGGTTGTGTCCTAAGTGACGTATTTCGTATTCCCTCCGTTTTAGGTAATCAAACTTAGGTATCTACAGGTACTTATGTTTGTATCGCTCGAGTAATCACATTGTCTCACCTATACACGTATTAGTTTCACATCTTTTTCGATGATGTATCGCGTACACCTTTTTGAACTGAACATCCGCTAGCGTCGGTGACGTACCGTGGAAACTTTTTTACGTTTCAGAATACAAAACTTCAAACATCACTACGGCACTCCTTTTTCAATTTCCTTACAGTTGTTAATAGAAGATCGAAGTAGTCACCTCAGACACTTGAGTAATTTACCTATCCCCTGTGTGCCTTGGCAGGGGAAGTGCCCTTTTTCTCTCTTGAGCTCCCGCCCCCCAAAATGTCTGTACACGTCCCTGGATAGGAGTGATAGAAGGTCTGTTTGTATTGGATTGTAATAGATTGTAACAATGTATAAATGACCAGCCAGTGTCTGTTTCACAGCATGGGGTGTTAGTGTTGATTTTCAATTGATGTAATAACATAAGGCATGTATAGCTGTGCTGCACGGTTATGAATACTTAAAGGCATTTTTAGTAAGCATTGAACTTAGTAAAGATGCAAGAGTGTGCTCAGGGTTAGACATTTCATGTGGCAAAATAAAATGTTTTGAATATTTATGATTATTGTTTTTCAGTTCTCAGAACCTTTCCAACCTCACAATCGGCATGAAAAAACGCTAGCCTAGAAGTTTGATGTATTTTTGGTTTCACAGCATTTTTCTTCCAAACTTTTCAATCTCATATGCTATCTAAATATTTTTCCTCACCTTTTATATGGAGCGAAAAAGCATAAATCACCAAATGTATGAAATTCGAAAACACAAACACGAGAAACTATCACATCCTTTAGTGCTAAGATGTGGGCTGCTCAGAAACATGCTGAGCTCCTGGAAGTCCCACTGGGAGCGGAGGCAGCAAATATGGCCTCAGGCCATCTTTATGGGAAAACAGTAAAACTTTATTATGGGATTTCAAATTGCATGTTTTACCGGTTGAAGGGGAGATGCAACAGAACCTGACATTTATATTTAAACAGTATGTGATATGCAAAATGCTAAGGATATTTACACTGAGTTTGCACTTGAAAAGGGCATGTTTTCATTTGTATTTTTTATGTTCACAACCCCGAACCCTTATGAATACTTTTCATCCAGAAATAATTGTTATCATAGGCGCCAGGGTCGTATCATCTCTGCCCTCTTAACTTCTTTCAAACCTAATTTTAATTTATGCTCAAGATCATTTTACATTAGCCAGAATAATGGATTCATTTGGCTTTCTTCCCAGTTTACCACAATTGATTTATGCCATTTTAGAGGGCACATTGCAAGTGTAAGATTCAGCTCAGACCTGCAACTGCAAATAACTTTTATTTCCTATCATTTCTCATGATCTTATTTATTTCTGTGGATATAATGCCTGTGTCAGCAAAACTCAGCTTCATTTTTGTTCAGATGCACTGACAATGACACCTGCCACGAGTCAACCTGCTCAATCATCTTCCCCCTAAAACTATTAGCTGCTGAGCTAATGTGCCTTGCTCAAGAGCAGCTCAGTAACAGCTATTGGAGATCTTTTATTCATTTTATTTTCCCAGACCTTTTCAGCAGGTTTTTAAAATTGAATGATTGGATTCTCTCTGCAGGCCAGGTGTTTCTGTGTGCCTGTGTCTCTTTCTTTATATCCATCTTTTTCCATTTTCGGCTTCTCATCTCTACTCTCTCTATTCCCCCCTCACCTCACCTGTCATAGACCCACACATCTCCTTCTGTTGGTATGGCTACCAGCTATTTCTAACCCACTTTCTGTGTGCCATGCTCCACTGTGCTTCATCATTACCTATCGGCTATGCAGATGCACACAAGCCCTGGAACAAAATGTCTCTTGTAACAGCTCCAGTTGGCACCTACTCTTGGTGACATTTTGTGTGATAAGGCTTCAAGTACTTTTGGCTCCTGTGAAAAAAGTGAAATGTTGTTCCATTTATTAAATAACTTTTCCGTTTTGGACACTAGACACTGAATTGTTGTTCGCTGCCAATGTGCTTGGATTATTTCACTTGTACCAGGTGCAGGTGCATTTTTCAAACAGCAAATAGCTGTGTCACTCATGTTGCCTTTAGACTATTGCTACCTATGACTGGGCCTTATATCAGTTTTAATGGAGAATGTATGTCTACTTACTACACAGTAAGTTGTTGAACCAAACAAAACTCTGTAGACAACTGAACGGACTTTCTTTGAAAGTAAAGTATAAAAAGGTAACTGGTCAATGTATCTGACCTGACTCTCAGAAGGGTGAATTACTAAAGATGCCAATATTAGACACACGTTGCACATAACAACCAGCAAATTGCATATACTGATATTTCTGCCACTTTAAATGCATGATTATAATTTTGTAACTTTATCGCTGAGTTAGCTCGCTGCATTCTTTAAAGTATTGTCTGAAATAGTCTGAAACATATAGGCACTAAAGGTATCGATGACATTGACACAAGTGTAAAGGTTAGTGTAACTCGCCTGATATAAATAAATGTTCAAGATTCTTCTGACAAAATCATAGCACTTTCTTAAGAAAAAAAAAAAAAAACAGAATACTGCCCTTCTTTTACAAGACACACAACACACACACACACAGCGAACAACCCTATTAAAACCTCTACTTCGGAGATGTCTAACAGTAACATAACAGGTGTATGAACCACATTGTCAACAAGAGCACAAGGACAAAGAAATAAAAATCTAGAAGGAGAAAGAAAAAGGAGAAATACAACAGGTCTACAGAACGATCCAATTAACGCACCCGTATAGGAACTGGGAACTGACTCAACGTAGATGCTTAGTGGGACTAAACCGGAAAGAAAAGTAGATTACTTTTACAAAAATTATAATCNCCTCTGCTGTTCACTGCTGCAGCATGGTCAGTAGCTACTGTCAGTAGCTACTGCTACTGACCATGCTACAGATGTTAGTGCAAAATCTACAGCTCCTCTACCACTAGAGGAGCTGTAGATTTTGCACTAACATCTGTAGCATGGTCAGTAGCAGTAGCTACTGACAGTAGCTACTGACCATGCTGCAGCAGTGAACAGCAGAGGTGAGCAGAGGTGGGGCTATGGCTTCATCGTTATCAGGAAATGATCGTATAGGACGTACAAACTGAGCCGTTTGGCCCTTCAGAGCGTTCTATCCGCAGATCTATCCACCTTGGGACCCGTTATCGTTTTAGAGCCTCGTGTGAACGAACGGGCTATACGAAAGAAAAAAGTAGCGGATACAACCCGTTTCGTTCCTGTGTAAACAGCACTTTAACCACACTGACCTTCACAAGCTAGGCAGGTGACAAAATGTTTATTATTCAGAAGCTTGCAGCTATGCAGACAGAGAAAGTCTAAAATTTAGACTGAATGTTTGAAGACATATGTTTGCTTGATGCAAGTTGAGAAAAGCACAAGCCATATTCCCCTTTTACATGTGAAACAAATTTGTGAAATGCTTGAAATAATTTAAATTATAGAGCTAGAAATGTTATTATTACAATTAGGAACTTTGCACTCTTATCTGTAAAACTGTTTACTGTAGTTATTGATGTTAAAGCAGAACTCAGTATTGCATGGTGATTATTTGTCTTTTTTTCTCTTCATGAGAAAGTCAAGTTTATTCATGTTAATGTTAATGTTTCTGCTCTTGAGTCACGAATGTGATATGTGCACTGAAATCTATATAAAATAACATGAGTAGCTCTTGGCCACTTTCTTATTCAAAAGTAGCACCCGGTTAGAAAAAGGTTGGAGACCCCTGGTCTAAATCGACCTGCCATTCAACAGTATGACCTAACTGCAGAACG
Organism: Notothenia coriiceps; assembly: GCF_000735185.1. Lineage (NCBI taxonomy): Eukaryota > Metazoa > Chordata > Actinopteri > Perciformes > Nototheniidae > Notothenia > Notothenia coriiceps. Next base: position 1,656,383 of record NW_011351697.1, on the reverse strand, counting down.
TAATTTGTCTTATGCTAACTTTTAGTGAGGCGGCCAAATAAAGAAATATAATATATCCTCTGCTACATCCACCCTGTTGAGTCTTGTGGTAAAAAAAGAGAACACATTTATTGATTAAATGTGACAGCCATATCAAAAGCACATAGCCTAAGGAAGGTCTATTCATGTCTAAACCGTTCAGAGTGAATTAATGCTTAACAAGTTATAATCTCGATATTGTAACAAACACCATTTGTTTTTTGTTCCAATAGTGATTAACTAGTTAATTGGTGCATTAACATTTAATGAAGTTTCTTTGTGCTTAGAGATTCTATCTCAGAACTGACATGTTGAACTTATTTGACTGACAGTGGCATGCAGTTAATCGTCTCTAAATACAAATACTCTTAGAGCTTTCGTGTTTATTCAGAAGACGACACATATTGTGCTATTATTAGCTGTACTTACTTTTAAAGATGTTCGAGCGAATTCTGCACTGGCGTAAACAAATCAAACTCTAGGGCAACAAAACAAATTAAACTGAATCAGACCGAGAACTCTCATTATCTGTGATATCTTTCCAGATCATGTTTTTTTTTTTTTAACACAAAACAGGAAATATGTTTTTTCATTGTTTCTTCGTTGATTTATTTTATCCCTTTGACCCTTTTTTTAATTCTTTTTTTCAAATATTCTCATGAAACAAACAAATACTTAAAGGCTTCTCCTGCCACACCGCTGCTGAATTAGAAAGACAATATTTGTGTCTCTTCTTCAAAATGGGAAAATACATAAAGAGACCTGCCACTCATACTTACCTATGAAAATGTGGTAGAGCTGATTTCTAAATGAATGGAGAGGTGGATGACTCATACAGTACAATTATCTCAGCTAGTGTCCTCCTCAACGTGTATTTAAAATAGGCTCTTGATTATTTAACCTCTTTACCACTCTGCAGGGAAGGCCACGTCCTCCACGATGTAACCGACTTTCAGAGCCCATAGCAGGCTCGAAGGAAGATTAAGCTATCATGAATCCAAATGTTAGCTCAGGGAAGACTGGCATGGTGGTATTCACAGGGGTCCCATATACTCTCACTGCAAGATATCTGAATTAAAATTGGTTTTATGGAAACCCGGGAGTCTCCTCTTTGCAGTCAGTCCCTCTCAATGCTAATCCCATGGAGTGTGTGGGTCATAACCATACATTTTTAATACAATATAAAGGTTTCTTTCACCGCTTTCCTAAAATGATTTATGCATACAGTATAAGGGTCCCCAACAGTCTTGAAAATGCATATATTTGTTATTTCTGGAAAGCTGAGACTCCTGTGGATTCAATGATGTGTGATGATGTTAGTTTCCATGGCAACCATTTCATTGTAATGAGACCAGTTTTTTAAAAACTTGTCCTAACTGTATACATTGAGCTGTTGTGAGCTTTAGCATAACCAGATCTTCATGAAACTTATAAACCACAAACTATAGAACTCATTCAGATGATCTATGGCTTTCCTATAAATATTGACAATTCCTGAGCAGTGTACCAGAACAAAAGAGCTTGCCGTCCAATCACCCAAAAGTGCAGGGTTTGCATGAAGAACTGTCAAAAGTTGGTGATAACAAACGTGTTTTCCTCTGTCTTGGTGTCAAATTAAATTATTTCACTTGGACTTGTTCTCAACCATCATAAACCTCTTTTATAAAATCTTCTGAGTTAATACACTTTAAACTTTTAAATTTGAATAGGCACCTATCCAAGACACAATGTTTTACTGATTAATGACTCATACAGCATGACACATAGTGCTGCAAATCTCAAACAAGTCTCCAGGTTCCTAGCCTTTCCTTTTTCTATTTAATTATTCTACAATGGTCATATTGCATCAGCCAATCTGAATATAAAATCTCCTTATGAACCACACTCAAAAACAATTTCCTGCAAGCGCAGGTGGGCACACATCATTCTGATACAAAATTAATAACAGCATCTGTTACATCTTCCCACTATCAAATCACTTTATGAGCAGTGTGTGATGCTGCATCTGGCTCCTGGGTGCACATTTTAATTAATGCAATAGAAAATGTGGGTCTGCTATCTTTAGATTAAATTATATAGGAGGGTTCTCCATAGAGGTCTAAAGCTTTTGGCTTCAACTCAAACCACTACTACTGTTTCTGTTAAAATATCTTTAAGGAGCCATGATGGATGAAAGTAATCCTGGTGGTTTAGATTTGAAAATGTGCATTCATGTATTTTTGAACAGAGGAGCTGTGGCTTTGGTAGGAAGTTTAATTGAGGAATGAAGGGAGAAACAATTTGATAACTAGGATAAGCACAACATGGCTTGGAACTTCTACAAAGCATTGTTCAAACATTTTCCCACTTTGATATCAGTCTCTGCTATCACAGAGGTTCCTGGAACCAGACAGGGATGCTCCTGAGGGGCTAACCTCTCTCTCTCTGGCAAGCATATTTCCATGGAGCTCAGCACCCCTGAAACATCCGTCTCACTTCACCTAGCCCCTCAAACATGAGCAGCCCCTGGCGTTACAGCCGTCACTTTTCATCACAACATCAAAGTCTTCCCTGTCAGTTCCAAATGGCTGGAGGGACTGGTGGAAAATATGTCTTCCATTTCCTTTTTTCCTTTCTTCCTTCCTTTCTTGATGGAAAGTGGTTTGTTTGCACTTCAAAGATTGGAAGGACACCTACTAATTTATGTGACGAAACAGCAACAAGTACAAATTGCAATCACACTGAGAAAAGATCTCTTTAGCCCAGGGTTTAGGGTTTACAGAGTTCAATAGGTCAGTGAGTTTAGTTTCAAAATCGACTCTGGGTACAAAAGTAAGATTTAAAAAGTGTGGAATCAGAGCATCAACTGAATCCATAATTAAGTAATAAATGGCTCAATTTCTTCAACCTCCTGGAGGGTTTATCTTTTCCTAAACAGACACATCCAATACTCCTAAGCTGAAGATATCCTAGCGACTCGCTACCAAATTTGGAGCCTTAGAAAAGATAGATAGTACCATCATCTGAGACCTTAAAAAGAGACAGATACCAGCGTGAGGAGAGGAAGAGGTTAGGAAGTCATGTGAGAGATGTGAAAAAGAGCCAGTAGTAATTACGCTCTTGGTCATTACTCTTTTTTACTGACCACTGAAATCCCCCCGAAGGAAATAAGTCTTCTGCCTCATATTTACTGTATGATCTTTGTCTACGAGGAGTCCTGCTCCTGTGCAGTGCAGTTATTCACAGAACTGACATTACTCTTGTGGCAGCGACACAGTCACCAAGGCCACCAATGAAGGCTTCCCTGGAGAACAAGCAAAGCACTGCCGCTGGATCTAGTGGAATAAAGTCTAATCAAGTATTTGTGTGTGTGAGAGATATAGAGGGTGAGGGATTGAAAGATACATGACAGAATCAAAAAGAGAGGGACTTGTCAGGGGATTGTGCTTAGAAGCCACTTGTATAGCCTGAGCAGAGGCTTGCATGTGTGTGTGTGTGTGTGTGTGTGTGTGTGTGTGTGTGTGTGTGTGTGTGTGTGTGTGTGTGTGTGTGTGTGTGTTCTAGCAGACAGAAGTCTCTTTGTAAATATGATGCCATTGGAAAGACTTGATCTATCACTCAGTGTTAGAGAAAGAAAGAAGCAGAGAGGGAGGCGGTGTGACAGCTTTATCAGTCCACTGTTCCAGACCTCCATTAGCACACCATGCCAGAGGAGGAAAACAGATGGGTGTGTGTGTGTGTGTGTGTGTGTGTGTGTGTGTGTGTGTGTGTGTGTGTGTGTGTGTGTGTGTAAGGTAAGTAAAGGTGGGTTTAATGCGGTGTAGACTATAGGAGGGGGCAGCTGGTGAAACCGGGGTCAGGAACTAACAGATTACTTTGATATAGATCACGACAAGAACATGTACTGCATTCTGTGAACCAGAAAACAATTTATTTTTCCCGATCTATGTCTCGACCCTAAAACTTATGTCTGTGATGTTTCTGCACTGATCACCTGTCAATCAAACCAACATCTTCATCGACATTTCACAGCCTGATCTACACTAACACAACCTCTTAACATAGACAATATTTAGATAAATGAAAGTGCCAAAAACCATGGAAACAATGCAAATGGCAATCCAATATAGGATCCATTATGGTGGAGGACACATGAATGCCCACATTATACGGAAATATGTTTGAATTAAAGTCCGCCACAGGAAGGAGATCGGGATGAATGGATGGTCAAACACAGGAACCAAGATCACTGGTTTTCAAACCAAATTCAATGTTGACCTATTTTGAATTGAAGTCAAGTTAAGTAACGCACATACTTATTCCAAGCCAAACCACAATCCTGTCATTCTTAAACCTCAACATTTGAGGCTTTTGAAATGAGAGCAAAGATAAAGTTTAAAGGTAAAACTTGAGCCTGTTATGCCATGGGTAAAACAATTCATCCTTTGATTACAAAAAGATGTGGTCAAATTAAAACAATGCCCTCTTATTTAAAAAAAATCAGAAGAATGAGTTCATAACAGAACAGAGACGACGTGTTAATCAAAGAGCAGTACAATGAATACTTAGAAAACAATGTAGCAGATTATCCTCCGTGAAGCTTTCTTAAAACATGAATGTGTGACCTGCAGCGATTGGCTCTCACTCTCTAGCAGGAAACGGCAGTATACTCTGGGTGTTTCTCAATCTCGAGTACGCTTGCTTGGTAGCACATGTCTTCCGAGTCACTTGCATCAGAAGCGAGGCAAGAATCCTTCCTTGCATTCGGAAAACGAAGAGTGGAACAGGCGAGCAAGTGTGCAGGTGTGCGTCATATGAGAGGCCCCGCCTTACATTTTCCGCCACAGATTTGGGGAAATTGGTCCGTGCGCAAAGCATTGTGGGGATTTTAAGACCGCGGAGTCTACACATGTGCAGCCTCGACATTTCTCCAAACGAAGTACGCCGGGCTCGGTAGAATTCAAAGTATGCTGGACATTGGAACAGTCCTTCGGCGGCACTCGATGACGTAGTATGCTTGAAATAGTGGCTCTGGAGCATCCTTCCTCGACATTGAGAAACACCCACTGACCACACAAAAGAGGGCAGGGGAAAAGCGAATGGCCGACCTCTTCCCGGGGCTGGAAGCCATACAATAACGCTCACTGTCTTTACCCCGGCCGCTTGCTCTTTGCCATTTTCCTTTACAAACTTCCAAGGGAAAAAAAAACCTCTTTCTCTTTCCTCCTGTTGACATTTCCTCTCCATCTACAGATTCAGTGTCTCACTTCCCCTCCTCTTTTCAAACCCTCCTCCTCCTCCTCCTCCTCCTCCTCCTCCTCCTCTTGGCTGATTAACTCCATGGCACACTATTCCAGTTGGCAAAGCCAGCCTCTCTTTCTGCGGCTTACACACACATTCCAAATCTCCTTCATTTCTCCTCCAATTTCCAATTGAGTTTTATTGGCATGAAGCGAAGAGGTCCACTCACCTCCCTCCTCCCCACCTCGCTTTGTTTCTGTTTTGAGTTCACTTCAAAAAGCTTTATTGGCATGATTCAATGACGGCTACTTTGTCTTGTTTCCCCCCCTCTCCTCTCTCTCAGTAATATCTTTGTCTTCCCTTTTTGTCAACTCAAACACTTTTTTTGGCACACACAACAAAACACTTGTAACAAGCGCTTTAATACCTGAGTGAGTAAACCTCAATGAACCAAGTTAATGACAGAGTACTGCCATGATAACAAAACATCTTCTACATGTTTCCCAATTTGTTTATCCTTCCTCTCCTTCCTTGTCTTTATGTATCTTTTATGATCTCTTTCCTTCTTTCTCCTCTGTTTATCTGATACCTGTCTTTTCTCCTACAATCTCTCTTTCCACTTTCCATTATCCGCATCAATTTGAATCCATCAAGGTCTGAATGAATAAAGAATGAAAAAAAGGAGAGAGATGATATTCAATTATTAGCCGTAGTTAGTTATAGTGCTGCCAGTGTGCAGGTCCACTTTGCACTGTAGTGGGAAGGAGAGAAGGGGGCCGGATTGTTTCCACGGCAACATGTGTCCAGCGTGGTTTCCAAGGCGTTTCCAAGGCAGTTTACTGGCTTTACTGCCAGTTTCTCTTAAACAGCTCAGCCTACAGATGCCAGGATATTTACAAAGACAGATAGAGAGAGAGAGAGAGAGAGAGAGAGAGAGAACGAGAGAGAGAGAGAGAGAGAGAGAGAGAGAGAGAGAGGGAAGCAGCGAGGAGAACTCGTTCTTGTCCTTTCTTTTCTTTGAATCAATCCCAATTGTATTCTTTAGCAGTTTTGAAGAGCTCCAACTGTTTTTCTAAAAACCCAAGGGAACTTAAGATACAAAATAAAAAGTAGTGCAACAAGTCTATATACATGCCAATAGAATATGGAATATGTACAAGAACAGAATATGAAATGAAATAATGTAAATTAAGACAAAATTAAATACGATATGTGTGTTTAGTGAGTATCAAGGAGGCAGAGATGCCTAAAGAAAGATGTTGTTGAATTGCATTATGGGAAATGTAGGATCAAGCACCTCTAGAACTGATCAATATAAGGGACTGTGGCACAAATTGCACCTTCATTGTGTTTCTTAGTATGAGTGTTGTTCTTAGTAACTCTAACGCATTATGTATGGAATAGTCAGACAGGTCATTTTTGGCAGAATCAGAAATTGACCTGGAAAACATAACCCAAAAAAAGTTGAAATAACTTTTAAATGTTTAAAGACTTCACTCGTGGACTTATGAAGACATTTAGTCAGAAAGCAGGCAATCGTTTCCTTTCCAGTTGACTGACTGACTGAGTTGTATGCGTTCAGCTTTCTGGTTTCCTGAAAAGACCAGTGCTGATATATTAATATTTATTATTAAAAATCAGAGTGGTTCACCTGGGCCAGAAATGTCATAATGTTTAATCAGATTTATTTCCGAAAGGATTGTCCACTTTTCCTCTGCGGTGCTGTAACCTGACTGAATATGAGATATTGGTGTTTTGACTATGCCTGCTAGTTTTTAAGGAGGGTTAACCTTTTACACAAAACATTATTTGAATAGAAAATAAATAAAAAAACACCAAAACTAAAAATGCTAACATCACAAATTGACTATTGCCGTTGTTTTGCAAAAAAGCCAAATACAGCATGTATAGGTTCTCCTATACACTCTACAACAGCACTTTCTGCTATGCCCATATATGGCCAATGCATACAAACAAATGACATTTTGATCCCTCTCCCTATAAGGCAATGTATACAGTTGACATTCAGGGAATATAAACAGTCATATCTCTCTCTTCTTTCCATCCTCCCTCATCTCTTTCTGTTCTTTATCACATTATGGTTGGTGACAGCTTGAGGCGAGGTTAATCAGCCAGAAGATAAGCAAGAGGAGATGCAGAAAATATATTATGGTGGCCTTGATGTCTCTAAAGGAATCAATATTGATTTATCTAAATGCATGGGAGTTAATTAGGCAGTCTCTATTTATGTATGCATGGGTGTCAGGGACGTGCACAGACATTTTGGGGGGCCGGAGCTCAAGTGAGAAAAGGGGCACTTCCCATAATCGTTTATAAAACAAAAATGTAAAAAAAAAGTTAAATATAGTTCCACATCTCTGACTTAGGCTACTGACCAATCTATTTATTTTAATACCCTCACACTCACGCAATTGTTTAATACTCAACATAATTCTACAAAATAACCAGCTAACACAGAGACAATGGCCTTCTTTAGTATTCACTACGCACAAGAGCAGACAACCAACTAGTACAATTAATAGTTATTAAATGAGCAGCCAACAATCAAAATTATGAAGTTACTGCTTAAAGACATTACAGGCAAAAATATCGTTTTTTCATGTATTATACATTTTGTTATTTTGGTCTATTTTGCTTCCATGTTTTCTTTCACTCGAATGGAAAGAAAACTTCCAAAAAACACATCTATAGATGAATTCATGTTTGAATTCATCTATAGATTTAAAGCTTAATCTGCATTTAAACATAACATTTCAGGGGAAAATACTGACTTGACGTAAGTAACTGTCTGGGGAAGTTGTGAGTTGATATGTTTTGATGTTTTTGTTTTATCCTTTTCACCTGCAATGCCTTGGTAACTGCATCCAAATTTGCGCATTTTAATCAGGCCTAGTTAACGCCTAATTTGCATATCAATGTGACGATTGTGATGACGTAATTAGATACACATTTTACTGTATTCACCTTTAGTGTCAGTCTCCCCTTAAGTACATTACATTAGCCTCATATAATATGCCCATAATAAATTGCCGTAGCTAAACCTTGAGCTACCTTATCCATTAGCTAGTAGCATACCTTAGTTAACTATATTTGTTTTTGTCTTCTGGCTAATTAGCTGTAAACTTGAGGCACTGGCAGTTTAGTCATTTGCTCATCACCACCACTCACCTTCAAACAAGCCAAGAAAAATCTGGCATAACATGGGACTGTAAAGTGGGAGGTGCTGGCTGCTACATGTTGGTCTGAACAAGTGACTGCCGAGGTCCGCACCGCTGTGCGCGAGAAGTGGAGGGAGGGAGGGTAGAGAGAGCATCGGAACTTCACAGTCTAATCTCCCGACCTGATATTTTTATTTTGTATTCAATCAATATGTTTTTGGAAAGGGAAACTGTGCGCAAACAGCAGTAGAGATACATGTATATTCATTTTTTTTTTTTTAAAGGGAGAAAAAAAGGGCACTTTCTCTGGAGGAAGAAAAAGGGTAGGGGCTCAAGCCCACTTTGATGTCTATGTGTGCACGTGCCTGCTCCTATCTTTACATCGCCCGGGATGTTTAACTTTCTATGAAATTTTACACCCTGACTCAACTATATTATAAAGATACGTGTTGCTATTGTTTTGACTTTCCATTTACATATGACGAGGGCAGACAATGTGTAACAGCTCCCAATATAAAAACTCCAGCACAACACGACCGCTAACTATAAATCAATGCTAAAACCTATAATTTAATTTACACCTCTATAAAGGTATTCTTAAATCATTATCATAAAACTAGACTTCATGTCAGATCTGTTTGGATTGCACTATGCCTCATATATTGGTTGCTGAGTCTATAGCATCACGCAGCACTAAGACTTATAACAGCAATTTATTTCACTACATAAAACAGCGGTTAAATAAAAATGTAAAAGTGGAACCAGACATGCAGAGATGTTGACTGTCTGAGCTGAACTTCTGAGATAAACTTGTCTCTAAACTTGCTCAAAGTGACAAATCGCATTTGACATTTGCAGTTGAGCTTTGGAGCTACCAAATAAATAATCCAACTGAAAAGTGTTGTCTGAGGGTACGATGATTTAAGAGTAACCAGGACAATTTTTCTGGAAATCCATGTGGCTCTTTAAAGGTCATTCTGGGTTGTGGCACACGTTTTTAGGGGTTTTAGGGAAACCATCTCCAGCCTCTAGATGTCTACTAGGGGCAAAGAAGAAATGTTTTTCCAAATTATTTTAAGAGAACAAATACTTTTTTTTTCGTCTTGTAATCTCTTAAAGTGCAATAGATACTTCCGAAACTTGTACATAACTCCTGTAACTGTGCTTACACTTTTAAAGTAATAATATCCCATCTCAAAGGTTCTTATGGTTGCAGATCTAACAAAATCTCGCAGGAGCGCCCGGGGCCGAGATAGGGAGTCTCTGGTGTCAGGCTTAGTTTGTCATCATCCCCAACTGCGTTTTCCTCCTCTGCATACATGCCTCTATTCACATTCACAAATAATATAATTCCATTTCGCTACTGTGCTCTATTAATCCACACTGACATTGAGGGAATTTGGAAACGGTAAAAGGCCAAGCATGCTCAAACACACCCACTCCTTCCCGTTCCCCCCTTTCAACATCTCTCTGAAGTCTTTTCTGTTTAATCATGACTTCACTTTTTCTCTTCCCTCATTTCCTTCTTTGTAGTACAAATTCAACTTCCTTGCATCTCCCTCTCTCCTCGAAGTTTCTTAATAACACGGTGTCCATATCTGTACATTATTTGTCTCTGTCATTCGCTGGGTATTCTAATATGCAACACAGGATTCACTGCATAAACATAAGGGATGCAAAATCCATAGTTTGAACCAGTAGTGTCCCATGAATAAAACATAGCGAGCTATTAGTGTACAGTGGAATATGTTGCATAAACAAGATGTAGAAAAAGCTACAACCATAGCGCAGTGGCTGACTGTAGGCGATAGCAGCCTGATGGCAATTGAAAAGCCAAGTCTTGATGTTTTGAGTTTGAGTGATGCCGTGAGGAAAAAGTTAAAGGAATGTCAACAATTATCTTGCTAGCCTATCATCAGTGAGTCCCTGAGTGAACCATTTATCCCCCATCTGCTGCTTTCTGGGCTTTGGATGTTTTATGGTCAGCTCCCAGATGTTTAATGTGCAGGTGCAGGGAGTGCCTTGAAGAAAAAGTCTGTGTACAAAATAAAACAACCCCGAACGAAGGAAATTAATCACAAGCAGAATATTATTCTCCCTTGTTGAATTGCTCCGCCCAAGGTTTCAGCAATTTGTTTTCAAAATGTTTCAATTGTTTGTTATCTTTGGCTGATGGTTAGAGGTTGTTAGTTCACCTCGGCAGAGCTTTAAAGTAGGTTTATAATGTCCTTCCAAATGTATTTTCTTTGTGCCTTTTTTTTTATTACGGTCGTTGTCATTCTATCTTTTTGTATTCCTCTTTGATTGTTGTGTACTGTATTGCATCATGCTGCTTTATAGCTTGGTATTTGATTGATGTTTTGAAATGTGCCATGTGATGAAGAACTCTTATCTGTACAGTATATAAACACTGTATGAAATGAAGGTGAAGATGAAATATATCAAAGTAAGAGTTCCACTGTGGCAACATGCTTTTAAAGTCTGGTTGTTAGTTTTGACTTTTCTAATGTTAGTGTTTACTGTAACTCCACAGTGTGCCATAAGACACATGTTTTTGCCTGAAAAATAAAGTTGAAAATTAATTGATTTGCAAAATAGTTAGCCACTATTTTTCTGTTGATGGACTAATCGTCGCAGCTCTACTTTAAAATGATCCATCCAACATACTAGCATCACTTTGCAGGATGCCACATCGTGAATTAAAGGGTTTTTACCAACATTTGCTAGCACAACGTGCTTAGTGCTGCAGATGAGACTGTTGAGAAGGTCATCATTTTTTATTTTGGTCATAATAATAGACACAATAAGCAATAACATTTTAAACTGATGATGGTGCCATGTGAAAAGTCAGTGGATCACCAAAATGATAACAGGATATCCCAAGGGGGGACAAGAATGTCTTTGTCAAATGTTACAGTAATCAATCCAACAGGAACCATGAATGTATAGTCAACGTTTTGGGGCTATCCGTCTTGTAGATGTTGAGATATTTCCCTGAAAACAATCATATTCTGCTGCTGGCACTACATGCAAAATTAGTTGACTAGAAAGTCTGTCAACAGAGTTGAATCAACACCTCTCTGCCTGATCCTAAACAAAGATGTTGAATAATAAGTTCTCTAAAGGCAGTCGATCTTGCTTTGTCCATGAATGATCTCATTGCTGTGAGAGGATAAACTTAAAAAACACACATACTGTAGGTAAATTACAAGCTTAGACAGTAGTCCAGTGCTCCTACTTGTTATTCCTTGTAAATAATAAAGTATGGATTTAAATAAATGCAGGAGATAAGCTGGTAATCAAACTGTTTGAATTCAGACCTTTTCTCCATTATCAGCAAACCTGTGGCAAATAAGCTTTCCCTGCAATCACAGGGATTTTTCATTGCAAGCACAGCAAAAACTAAAGGATCCTTTGCTCATTTAATTTCTCACTTGTGTAAACATGTTGTTTGTAGTTATACTCGAACAGAACAGCAGCAGCATACTGAATTAGCTAGTGGGATGTTTGGGTCGTACGGCTTATGGTAATATAATAGGCCATATTTCCCTCTCAAAGTGAGATGCTGTTTACTCTAAATGTAGGAAAATAGTTTTATCATCACTTCACCGCCGAAACACACGAACGTACACACACACACAGACTCACACTTGGCTTACTGGCCCGTATTCCATCGACAATCTCTTCAAGTGTTATGGCTCAGAGGGGAGAAATTATAAGAAACTTTTCACCCTCCAAACCACGATTTAAAAACGTTCTTGCCTAGTCATCACAATCAGAAATGCCAGGGGCCAGATATATAAAACTCTGTCCATACAGAAAGTTTTAGCCTCCATAAAGCAGAAAAATGCTTACACACTCTTTGCATCAGGTTTTAAAAGCCATGCATGTTTCTTTATGAGTCTTGATCTCTATGAAATAGTCCACACGTACCCTATTTACATAAAACACCCTTAATCTACTTTGCACTCTAATATTCAAATGTCAAGTTGATAGGCATATTTCAGTGTGAACATTTGCGAAGGCTTGAATAAAAAATATGACATAAACATTTTTGTTTGCATACAACACTGAATCTCTTCTTACACACTGAAGTATGTGTGAGATGCGCACATTTTCACAGCATCTTCTGTTCATTTAATTGAAGTGGTTGTTTTTTCAGAAATATCAAACCAAAGGCAGCTATCTTCGTCACTCTGCTGTCAGTTTACATTTTTTGTTGCTTCTATGTAAATATAGATGACAAGAGACTGTTAATCTATTAAATAAAAATATGAGGCCTGTGGCAAGAGAGAATTGTAAAATCTGAAGCAATCATAAAAGAGCAGAGGGCCTTTGATGTTCAGATGAAACAGATGTCTTGTTTGGCGGAAGCTCTCTGTTTTTTCTTTGTATCCCTCTCTCTCACAAGTACACACACACACATTGACCAACACACACACACACACACACACACACACACACACACACACACACACACACACACACACACACACACACACACACACACACTTTATGAATTAGCTTCATTGCATTTTAGGAAGTGGAAAAGTCATGTGTTGCATCCATAGACTGTATATATAAAGGGTTGCATCCTATTATCTTTAAACAGCAGTGTAAGCATAGTTTTTGTGTACTGGGGATTCAAAAACATACCATAATGATTCTCACGGCAGACATTTTGACTTGTTACAGATAAAACACAACTAATTATTTAGGCCTCAGTCCATTAACATGACCAACTAAGTCTAGTCTTCCACTTATGCCTTAAACTGGAACAAACAGACAGAACAATCATTAACATTATAATAATCACATCTGTTGCTTTTTTGGCTTGGAAATGGGAAAATATTGGCACCAAAAAAAGGTCAATCATTCAATCGTAATTTCCTCCCTTATGGGGACAAAATGGAGGTCCCCATGAGGAGGATCATTAATTTTTGGGGTGAAGATTTGGTTAGGTTTAGGTTTAGGGTAAGGGTTATGGTTAGGCATGTGTTGGTTATGGTTAAGGTTAGGATAAGTCTCCAGGAAATGCATGTAAGTCAATGTAATGTCCCCTGAAGTGATGTATACATGGTGTGTGTGTGTGTGTGTGTGTGTGTGTGTGTTCTTCTGNCGTAGTAGTAGTAGTATATGTGTGTGTGTGTGTGTGTGTGTGTGTGTGTGTGTGTGTGTGTGTGTGTGTGTGTGTGTGTGTGTGTGTGTGTGTTCTTCTGTTGTAGGGATGGCCACATTATATCCTTGTTTAAAGGCACAATTGAACATACAATACAGTTCCGGCTGTTGTATTATTTTTGAAACACTTAAAAACACTAAATCATGTTAGATTCTACAATAAATCTAATCTGCAGCAATCTCAGTTTCTCCAATGTCAGCTTAGAATAACGTTTTTTTTAGTAATCTTAAATATTATTTATTTAATTCAAGTGACACATGTTGACCAATATTGGTTTGTTTAGTTAATGACAATAATATCTCATGCAGTGTTCATTTTTTCCCACTTGTGTTCTTCACATTGCCTTATTCAGCGAGGAGAACCAGAACATCTCACTGAATGCGACTGAATTTCAATTACTTCACCTGGATAACACAATAGCCCATCACACTGATAATGATGATCATGGATGATAGATGTATAAAGACAGATTAAAGGACACCCCATTAACACAACATTTTTCTCAGCGTGTGAAGCTGAAGGGGTGAGCTGTAATTTGTGTAATTTTGTTCTGCAATTTGCCCTTTTCTTTAATGACAATAATTATCTGAGGAAAACATCTGTAGGATGTGTTGTTTCCCCTTCACTTCCTCTCCTTCTCTGTCTGATAAATGTCTTGCTAAACCAACAATGTGATTCTCATTCTTCCTCCTCTTAATGCTCTCTCTGTGGTCCTATTGCTGCGTTATGACCTTGCAGTTTGTACTGGTTGGTCTAGTAAGTACAAATTAAGTTAAATTTATTAACCTTATACCTCAGAACAGTCATTGTGTCCAAAGCTGTTTTCTTCTGTCTTAACTCCCCACTTAGCACAGTATGGTGTTACTCAATCCAATTGGAGCCAGGGGTATTTAGTCATTGAGAAATGTTCCGAAAGCTCTTACTCACCCCATTGATTTCTCCAGTCGACTGGCTGGTGATCCAACAATCTCCCCGAGAGTACAGAACGTCTGACCCAAAAAGTCCTGAGAGGAAGGAAGGACAGGAAAAACAAGGAAGTGGAAAGATCAGAAATCAAAGTATAGTCAGGTTAAAAATGAAATACTGTTACTACCACTGAAACTCATGCAAATGAAAATATCCTTGAATTTGATCCTTCCAAAGAAGCTTCCTCATTCATTCTCCTTTAGAAAGGGCTAAAGGAAAAACTACGATAAGTGATGTTTTTCTTTGTACAACCTTTTTGGTTAAATACAAAACAACACATATGTCATTAAGTGCAGTGGTGTCACGTCGGGAACCCATTTTATAAATATAGCTTGCATTACAAACTGCAACCTATGGTGGCTCACCGTCAACCTTAATATTAATAATCCTCTCTTTCTGTACAAAGACATGTGAAATGAAATGTTCGTTGAAATGGAATCAATGGTAAGGATGGTTGGATGCATTGGTTCCCAACTGGTCTAGCCAGAGACTTCATTGGGTGTATTTTTAACCAATTCAGTGAATGATATGCTGTGTGGAGTCGGACATAGGGATAACAATGAGAAAATAGTTTAATTACAACTGGGGCTGAGAGAGAGAGAGAGAGAGAGCATTTTTTTTTTAAATGGAGTTTTGTGATTGCAGTTTCTTCTAATTCAGTCGGAATCCTCTCACTAAATCCATATTTAGAGTACAACACCATATATAACCAAAACTAAACTCTATTCTCTGAGAGGGGAAGCACTATTTAAAGGGTATAAACACTACGACAGAAGGCCGACCTCAAAAGGCTATTTGTTAAGATATTAGTGCCTATAGTCAATAGGATGTGGGAGATGGTACTTGGTAAGCACCATTACAGAGGTTATATTTCAGGGTAGAATTTCCACCCACTCAAAATGGCCACACTTGTAGACAGCAGCCCACCTGTTGGAAACCTCTGGTTTAATGGATTGTGAAGGATAATGGACAAATGGGAGACGATGGAGGGATTCATAGCACCGTGAACAATGACAATGATTTATAGAGCACTGTAGGGCACAGTGACATCATTTAAATCATAATCATGTGTTAAACCAGAAACAATCTCAGTAACATCCAGTATTAATATATCAAACTCCCAAAGACATACTGTGTGTTCGCTTTCAACTTGGTCCTTTTTAAACTAATCACAGCACGGACGTGGGACAAACCAAAGTCTCCTTAACCTTGGCATTTACAGACAGATGCACACTAAATAATTCAATATCAAGCTGTAGTGTGTTTCAGTGAGGTCTGTTCTGCCCCCTGATCCGCTCACTGTTACAAGAAAGAGCCCGGAAAATCTCATCCATCTTCATCATGTTACAAAAACATGCTACAGAAGCTGCTAATAGAGGTAATGACTGAGTATTGTTTTCATATTGTGGCGGCTGTGGAGTCCTTTGAGACGGCCCTGATGGTTAAGAGCCGCACAGATGGGGGGGCTTGGCTTTCTTTTTTTGGTTTTGTTTCCTCCTGAGGAAAGATCTTAAATGTGAGACAGCAGCCATGCAGTGTCAGAAGTGAGAGAGACGCTGGGACCTACGTTGAGTTCTGCGGGCTTCCAGATTGGTTGGGCAGCAGCAGCAACAACAGCAATGACAATAACAACAACAATAACAACAGGGCACATCATATACAGGACAACAACACTATACCAAATACCTACTGAAGCATTCCTAGCCCTGCTCAAGATGGCGAAGTGTGAGCGTAAACACAACATGCTGTGCCAGGACTAAACCCATTAGCACACAGGCAAAATTATAGCTAGTGATGAAAAAATGCAAACCCTGGTCATCCAAATACGTCAAATAATCATCAAAACAGATTATTTTGAACTTTTGTCAATGCTTTCTGTCACTATAGTTTCCAGCCACATGGATAAGAATAACTTATCTTTTTCAGAAATAATGTAATACTGTGCTGAAATTGGAAACTAACGTTTAAAAGCATTGCATAATTCAAACTATTTCTACATGATTCTATAACAAGTAATTACACAATGCCTATCTCTGCACTCACACTTACATAACAAATACAAGACCACATAAGACTCTTTCATATATGTAACGTAGCATAATTAGCATATTTAACCAAAACTGAAGCATGGGTAATCCCTGCTTAATACATTGATTAAAGAGACAAATAAATCTTTGTATTTGGATACTTCTATGATCAGACAAACATAAGGGTTTGTTTTAATCCATCATGAAGATACCATGCAGCAGGCAACACCCAATAGAAAAAACATGGCTACCGTTACACCACAGGATAAAAAGAGTTTGGCCAATCTTAAATCCCATTAAACACCATATTACCCATCAACCAACATTTATCTTTATTCATTTGAGCCATTAAAGCCATTTATTTCAATTCGACTCAAGCCTGGCCTCATTTATCTCTGGTTCAAAGCAAAAATACTGATTGTTGTTGGTACTCCACATGTTTGGACAGGTCTGGGCTTTTTAGAGTCGAATCATACCTGGAAAGGGGGAAAAAAATCAAAGCATCAAAATATTATCTAGTTTAGTTTAGTTTAGGTTTATTTATTTGAGCGTGTAAAACCAAGAAAAACAAATGAAACAAAAGATATACAGACATGATACAGTACTATACAAAATGAATGCAATAACAAAACGAAATATTTAATTAATCATTGAATAATCTGTAGGTATCATTGGTCTGGTATCAATAAAAAGAGAATCTCATAGGAACTGTAAGAGGCGGACTTTTTCGCTATGTAAGTACTGTTAGGGGCATTTCTTTGATTTAAAACAACCCCATGCTGATATGCACACTGGCGAGCATAAATAATACTGTCGACCACACTTATTGTATTTTGGTTGTTCAGATGTTTTGTTGGTGTGTTTAGTTTTAGCTTTAAGGATATCATATGTCTGCAAC